>NW_010322774.1:53390-61218 GCF_000700745.2 Antrostomus carolinensis
GGTCAGCTCCCCTCCCACCTGACAACACCCCAAGGGCACAATTAAAACCTTTCTGGATAACAGGAACACTCCCTGAAGTGCTAATCATGCTGGAAAGATTGTTGGAGCATTTAGAAACCTAAAGGTTATCTTCTGTGCCATACAAAAGGGGATCTGCTTCTGCAGACATCCTAATCTGTAGGATTCTATTTAAATTTCAGCTAATTTGCAGTCCCACACTGGGAATAAGAAAAGGCTGATTAGAAGCTGGGTGAATCAATATGTGCTGAATGGCCTAGAGAAGTAGGAACATTCATTTGGGCAATAATAAAACTGGGAAAGCTGTGGGTGGATGACTAAAAGGAACAAAGGGCTGCTTAACAGTGTTGAGCTAGGGTAAAAAGGCCAGGAAGAAAAGCACTCATAAAACTTTATGACTAAGATCAGGATGAGATGAGAAATTCACTGGAAGAAGTGTTGGATCAGGAAACACACCACTCAAAACCTGCCGTGAGTCATGCCTTTTAGGACAGGAGGTCTGCCTTGCTGAAAGGGTCAAGTTCCCCTCTTCAATGCCCCCATGAAATGGCTGGTTTCCTTCAGTGAATTCATGTGACTACTCAAGGGAGGTCCAACCTTACAGTTCAAAGCAAGATAAGCACGAAGGCGCCAGAGTTGCTGGTTATTCCAGACTTGTATTAAGAGCATCAAATTAGGAAGAGGGGAAAAAATTACCCAGAGGAGGTTACAGGGCAACAGATGTGCCCTGAAGGACATGAAACAAAGAGAAAGAGCAATAGCTTCAGCCTTTGGGAAGAGAGGCCGAGCATTCAACCAAGCAGGAAACAGGATGACCTGGGGCCAGTGTTACAGCACTTTGTCAGGGCCTGTGTTTCGCCTGCCCTTGCTTTATTTGCCCCGTGGCTATATGGAGAACTTTCTCCTCCAAAGTTGTCAATTTGCAAGTCTCATGAGCATTTACCTTGTCTAATAATCTGGTTTTTTGCTAATGTATATTTTGAACTGCAGTCTCTGTTCATTAAAAATTATTTTCTTCTAGAAGTATAGAATGCTTTAATATTTTGAAACAGCAACATGTGAGGTCCCATGGAGAGCTAGTATTCAGACTTATTAAAAAGATTACTGAAACATTCAAATAAGATTGTTTTCTGTTATGTTTCAAAAGCAGTATTCAATATTAAAACAAAATACAGCACTTGGTTAGATACCTAAAGGTGCTTGGTTTTGTGCCCTGATTGCCTTCTAATAGTTTTGCCTTCTCTCCCCCCCCCCCCCCTTTAAAACCTACAATCCAATGACCTTTGGCGCTGATGTGCAGTAGACCAGAAACAACACTGAGCACAGATGTTTAATTCCAAGCTCTGTCATAAGATCAGAGTGCCCCCTCACAGAGCTTCAGTCCAGATTTTTATTACTTTTAAAGATTATTTACAAAACTCATTAGGAACACTAGCATAAGGCTGCTGGAACTACACGGAAAACAAGCAGTGGGATTTTTAGGGGTTTTTTTTATTTAGTAAGGCAAAAATTGGGTTTCAGACACTCTGAACCACAGTCCTTGTTAACATACTCATTTTCTGCCTGAAAGACTTCAAACATTTTTGCTTTCTACAGAGATTTTAAACTTCTGCAATCAACACAACCCAAACAGCAATGAACACAATTAAATAGGTTCAGTGAAGCAGAGATGCACTTGAAGTGTTCTCCACCCTTCTCACCACCTCTAGGAAAGTGAAGGGGAAGATGAGAGACAGTAGCAAGAAAGCAGTGCTTGGGGTATCCCTAACGCTACACCAAAAACATACTGAAAGACTCAGAAGAAAGTCTTCTGATTTCCAGATGACCTTCACTGACTCAACAGCTTTGCAAGTTCAGGTAAAATCTGGCTGCATGCGCTTGGATATTTTCAAAATAATGCTGATAAATACTGAGGTTCCTTGACCATTCAAGTTCACTGACTATAACAGACCTATTTATGCTCTAAATGAACATGAGATTCTACAAAGTTATTCCTTCACCTGGCATTTAAGATGGACAGAGTGATCCGTGTGCTCGCAAGTAGACAACACATTTACAGTGTATGTCAAGAGGTATTCAGAAGAGCACGCTTACTCTCTTGACATTCAAAGGCATCTCACTGTAGCCTGGAAACACTGAAGAGTGCTTTGCTACTGACACAGGGATGCTCTGAGGGCCAGAACCACCTTTCAGTGCTGTTTTGCGGGCATGTGGAGGAGAAGCAGGAAGCCCGCAGCTTTCCAAACCGCAACAGGCTGCTCTAGCTTTGATTCCCACACCCCAGACAACTCTCCAATCACAAATTGTAACTTCTCAGGTCAAATTACTGACTGAGGACACCTAGTGGGGTTTTTCTTAAATATCAACACCACAAAAAAATTCTTCAATGAGAGAATGATTTATTAAAAACTATTATTACTATTAAATCCTCTTAAAAAAATTTTTTTTAAATTCAGTTACTGACACTACGGAAAAAAATCCCAGTCTATTTTCCCAAATATTTTCTAAGCTTGTTCATGCCACCACACACACTGCTCCCATTTCCCTTTCCACATTCTTTGCTTAGACTAGTGTTTTTCAGCATTTGAAGAGTTTGAGAACCACAGGTCACTGCCATAATCAGAAAGTGTTTCATGGACATAAGCCCACCAGTCGAGTCAATCAGCACTAGCAATCTCATCAGCATTACTGATTAAAAAGGCTCCATGGCTACCAGCAGAGCTCCAAATTGCAGGACAGCAGCCAATAATTCAAACTGGGGGCAGGCAGGAATGTTCATTTTCACCCATTTGTAATGACTGGATTATTATCCTGTCAGTAGTAAAACAAATAATGTCTCTTACTGTTGAATCATTAATATATTGAGCACAAATAGGTTATTGATGCAGTTGGCAGAGTTTTACAGAGGACATTGTAAAAAGTCAGTTCATTATTTCTATTTTTTGGAGCAGGAATAACAAGATGAAGACATTTTAGGAGGTAATCTGATCCTTAAAAGATTTTTGTGTGTGTGTGTGGGCTAAAGCACTTCTATGCTTTGGATTTCTTTAAGCTGAACACTTTTGTTTTGGATTACTGCAGCTGTGTAAAGTTTTTTAAAAAGCCAAAGTTAAATGCTGTGTGTCACTTTGGGATTCTCGGTTCATCTTCTGCTTCAGTCCTGCAACTGAGCTTTTATTAGATTGGAGCTCTGGAAAAGCTATTTCCTGTTTTTAGCTTCTCCAGAGTATTAATTTAGAGCACTATCTGAAACCATCAGACATAAACAGGTAAACTAACAACTTTATTTAATTGCAAATTTAGTTAAAAAAACACACCAAAACAAAACCAACCACACAACCAAAAAACCCACAGACAGTCCCTCTTCAATACCTGACGGATATGTGCCGAGTACCCACACTGTTCTTTCACTGCTCCAGGTAGATCATGCAATGATTGATAACTCAGCCTGTGCTCCAGCCTGCCTCTTAATTGCCTTAAATACCTGTTTCATCATATTCTCTCTGCTGGTTCCCATGTTTGAGAGGCATACGAAGCCAGGCAATGAAGATGTTTGATGGCTTCAAAGTAAAATAGAGGCAAACAAGAGACAGGAGAACCTCTTCCCACCCCTCCCAATCAAAGCTACACATACTTCTGAAACGTACTTTAGTTTAAGAGCAGATTGACTGGGGAGGGCCATTTCTCCTCATCTCTCTCTGATGGTAACACAAAGCCAACAGCTCCCCAAAGAAGCAAGCACCAGCCTGAAATGGGTCAGAACACTGAGGGAGGGAGGGAGGGAGGGGGAGGAAGAAGCAGTTCTAATATAGTCTAATGACAAAATTAGATGTAGAGCTGCTGGAGCTGGTCCAGAGGAGAGCTACAAAGATGATCAGAGGGCTGGAACATCTCTCTTAGGATGAAAGGTTGAGGGAGCTGGGCTTGTTCAGCTTGAAGAGAAGGCTCCAGGGAAACCTTGTTGCAGCCTTCCAGTACTTGAAGGGAGCTTATAAACAGGGGGGAGAGTGACTTTTTACATGGGCAGAGAGTGATAGGACAAGGGGAAATGCTTTTAAACAAAGAAAGGGAAGATTTAGGTTAGATATTAGGATGCAGCCTGATCTAGCGGTTGGCAACCCTGTCCACAGCAAGGGGAGGTTGGAACTAAATGATCTTTAAGGTCCTTTCCAACCCAAGCCATTCTATGATTCTGTGAATTAACAATGGAAAAGCCAGGATAATTTATGATCTCTTCCTAGTATGAAAAAAAAAAATTGGGAAATTGGTAAGTGGACTACTATTTATTCTCCCTCTAGGTGAATTCACCCCAATGTGCAGGATAATTTGCTGGTACAAGACAGTACTGTTAGTTTTTTATTGTGTGAAATCAAATTGCCTTTGCTTTAAGTACTGAGTATAAGGAGGGTACAAGAGCATACCTACACACTGAACACAGCAGTATGAGGAAGAGAACCACACAACAGGATGAGCCACCATGATAGCTTGCACACTGAAGCCCTGTGGCTAAAAAGCAGGGTCATGTCCCTGACCACAAAGCAAGCACAAGATAAGGACACTGCTCCTTTGGGGAGCTGAAGGATGACACATTTTCCATTCACTTGGGTGCTAGGTCAGCCTTTCTGAACAAGAAGATTTCCTCTCTGCCCACACTGTTTGGTGCTGTCTTACTGAATGAACTCCCATTATCAGGTACTGATAAGAGCAGGATACAGGCTCCATCGTTAACTCAATTCTTCAGTTTTTACTGAGATTCATGTTACATTAACTAAGGATGCAGTTCTCCAGGACAGGCTAGGAGATGGCCACTTTCTGGCCATCCATTCAGAATAACAAGCTACGAAATTCAGAACTTGGATACAAAAAGCAGAAGCCAGACAAGCTCATCAGAGCATGAATCAATACATCTCAACACTGCTGAACATCATGAAGACTAAGCATGATGCTCTTTCTCCAACTAGACGTGCCTGTTCATGAGATGTGTGGTTTTGTGCTGAAACAAGACTCACAGCAGTAACAGATCACCAGTTTTCTTCCCAGCACCCAGGAACACAGTCAGCTGTGTGACAGTAAAACTCACTGATAATTATACTACAATGTGAAACCAGAGATCTGCTGGGTTTTCTCCTTTTCAGATTCAGTGTTGTTAACAGCTCTCCAAGACTTTGTTCAGTGCTGTGTAAAACACCTCTGACAGAAGAACTTTTACTATCTCTCTCTCTTTGAGGATTAGGACTTCTCTACCACTCCCTCCTTGTGTTAGGCACTAGGGTCCTTCAGGGAAAGGGAGCAAGCCTTGCCCAGTTCCTTATTCTGCTCAAGTAATGAATCATCATTTAAACAATACAGGCAGATAAACAGACAGTCATGGTCTCAACTTTTGCCCTGAGCCTTGTGGATTCTCCTAAGCATCTGCTTGACACTACCCTTGCCCCAGGAAGCACATGCACTTCAAATGTATATCATGATAAGGAAAGATTATCAACAGATAAGGAGCTGGGAAGGGGGGAGGATTAGTCTACTGAAGACCATGAATACAAGATAGTCTTGGTGGTTGAAAATTCACATTTTCCTGCGCTTGCTTGCAGTGAGTATAGGCGACCTATAATCACCACAGCTGTCCATCCATAATCCCACATAGTTTCATCATCAGGAAGTCTCTTGACAGGCTGTTTTCTTCTCCTTCGCAATGCTTCCCTATCTGGCTTCAAAATTTAAATGTGTTGCCAGTTCTTATGATTTTATCACAACTGTCCCACGTTGTTGTTTTGTTAATTAAAATCTGAATTCCAAAAGGCAGGCAATTATGCAGGATTCTCAAATTTAATTTAAAATAAAAATAAATTCCAGGCCTCAGAAATGCTAAGAAAAAGCTTGAAAATTAAAAAATTATATTCTAAAAGTTAAAAATGTAAAAGGAGACACAGAAAACCAAGCTTCTTTATAATTAAAAGAAAACTGTTCATATTCCAAAATTATCTTCTTTTTTTTTTTTTTTTTTTTTTTAAAAAAGCGCCTCCATCTGCATGTAACAGAATAGGAGGGGATGAATCTTGAGTAAATGTTGACTGTCTGGGACTACTAATAGTGAATTTTACAGTTAATTTGACAAATATAATCTGATTAGTCTAAAGAGGTCAAATAATCTCATCTGCAAGGAGGAAGGACGATTATAAAACTTGCTTATTGTTCTAATCCCTGTTATGAATGTCTCAGATTAATTGAAAATTAATTCTGCTTTGCCGTTGTTATTGTTTACACAGCACTAAGAGAACAGCAGACACTTTACGAACACTGGAGGTTGACTTAAATAACTGAAATATGAATACACAACCTTTAAATGAGGGATGGAAGCTGACTGTTCTTTAATTATGTTCTCTGACTGGTCCCAGGCTGTGCCTTTTGCTAAACTGGAGAGCATTAAAGATACAAAATGCATGCTTTGTGAAACACTGACCCAGAGGAAGACAGGCAGATTCGGGTCCACAATAGCTTTCCTGTTCCTACAGGACAGTTAGTGTCTTCTCTAGCAAAACGCTTAAATATCATCAATTCCTCACATGTGCCTTTGCTCTGGGACAGCCATATAAGCTCTCACACAAATGCATCGCTCAGATTACCTCACCTGATGGACTCTTTCAAAGAGTTTATTTATTGCGACCCTACAAGAGCACTATGAACCATCAGGTGAGGACACCATTATACAAGGCATCATCTAAACAAGCACCACAAAGACATGCCCTGCCCCAGAGGACCTGAAGTTCACAGACTCGAATTTGGGCAATGATATCCCAGGCGAGAAAGTGGACAAACAGGACTAGGTGGAGAGAGTAAATTCACACACTGGTCTAGACATAGTGGCCACTAAGGAGTTTGGAATTTTATTTATGTATTTATTTAATAAGATCCCTGAAGCGGTGCATTTGCAAACTACCATAAGACCTGAACCCCATCAGCTCTGTTGCAATGCTATTCACTATTTCAATGCATAATATCCAAAGGAGCAAACACAAAGCTGGTCAGATCAGAATGAGGCTCTCAAAATGAGAATCAGTCAAGGGAATTCTCATCCTAGAAGTCCCTGAATAAGGTGGAATTACAACCTTGGTGTGGCATTTATTGGAGATGGAGTGCTGTCAATATTTAATTTCCTTGTTAAGCAGTCACATACTAATATGTGAATGCCAGACACTTAATGACAAAGGTTGATGGCAAACATGCAATATCTGCATTCTCATCACCCCTGTTGCAATTTTTTAAATTTTCTCAAATATATGCAATTTAAAGGGAAAGAAAAATGCTTCGCAGTCAGAGCCTGGACCAGTATTTAGTCCAGTGGCCCCAAGAGACCTACCCTGACCCAGCAGCACTGGAGCCCCTGGGAAGGTTTGTGTGCCTGGAGGCCAATGTGTTTCCCAACATCTCCCTCGCACAGGATGAGCTCTGGAAAGCCTGTAAATGGCTCTCAAGTCTACACAAGGGCGAAACCACTTTGCTTGAAGCTCAGGATCTGGACTAAGGACTCATGTGTGCCAGTCAAGGAACAAAAGAGGGGAAAAAAAAAAAAAAGCCCAAAGGAGGTAGGCATTTGCTCCATATGGAATAATGGCAGGTAACCATGCTTAGAGGCCCACCAGTTTCCACTGCACCCCAGCCTTTCCCCACGGGCTGCGCAGAGCTGGCTGCAGCAGAAAGCGTGGTGCCTGCAGCAGCGGGTCCCCAGGGGCAGGAGTCCCTGTGCCTCGGCCAGACCCCTTCGGGAGAAGGGCCCACAATGGGAGGCCACACAAGCCAGCACCGAAGGGGAGGG
>NW_010322774.1:61300-61503 GCF_000700745.2 Antrostomus carolinensis
CACCCGGGTCACCTGGCGCTCGTCCCTACAGGGCCGAGCTCCTCATAAGGGGCCACGGAGAGCCAGGCCGATCCCAAGGCAACAAGGCCAGTTAGTAACGAAGCCAAAGGTTTTCGGGGGCTGGTTTGAATTTTTCCTTTTTATTTTCATTTTTCTTTTTTTTTAAACTCCCGATCGTTTTGATGACGGGGGTCCTCACCCCC
>NW_010322775.1:0-11272 GCF_000700745.2 Antrostomus carolinensis
GGCGGGACTCGCCCCACGGGTTTCTCCTACGCCCGGTGCCTGCGCAGGCAAAGCCCGAGCTCCGCTCGGAGCCGTCAGTTGAGCCCCAAGGCCGCGTTACCTCCGCGAGGGCGCGGGACGGGGCGGTGTGTGGGCAGACACCGCAGTCGGTAAGGGACGAACGGCCGAGTTCCTCTTTGTGGTGCGGAACTCGATCCGGTGTGTTGGTGGCAAGTTTCAGCTTCTGAGTGTGTAAGAGGGCACCCTTAAAACCCTGCCACAACTTGCAGCTCTGGGATATGTGCTGGGAGTTGCTGGAAAAGTTCCTATTTCCTGAAAGACAAGCGAGGTAAAGTCTGTAATTAAGCACTTTAAATGGGTACAGCCTCTGCAGTGAATACATTCTGTAATTAATGACCACCTGAGCAGTAGCAACTCAGGAAATCCATCCTGCAGCTGGGCTGTGGGCCTGCCCCATTCAGCTTGTGCCTGAGGATTGACTTGCTTGTCAGTTCTTGGTTTATAAACTCATTCTACCATATGCCTTCCATTTTTAGTACTTTTAAGCTCTTCAGTAGATTGTAAAAAGTTTTAAAAAATAAGTAAAACGTAACATTTCCTTGTTCTTCAGGAACTTTATTTATTACACCGACAGTTTTATGCTTTGTTGAGGGAGAAACATTTTTCAGTTATAGCATTCTTGTCTACTAGGGTGCAAAAGCAGTAATGCTCTACAGTAAATAATTCCTATACTTCAGTATGACAATTGTGTTCTCATTTCAGCTTTATATTAAGGACATGGTGCCTGACTTTGATGAAAAACATGATGAATATTTAATATACCTTCAGCAGAGAAACCGGTAAGATACAGAATTGTTACCCCCATTGAGTATGCAATGTATGTTGTGTACTATCTAGTATAGCATCTCATATCAGCAGTTGTGAACATTAGTTTAAAAACTTGGTTGTGGTGCAAAGTCTGACTTGCTGTGTCTTAAAGCATTCAGGTGATTCTCTTTTCTTCCCTGTTTGTTAAGTACATCAAGGTTCTTATTAATAGAGATCACAGAATTTCTTCAGCATGCCTTAAAATAGAAATTAAGATAATAATAAGATAAATATTATAAGATAATGATAAGATAATTATTTTTTCCATGGCTTCCAGGGAAGATTTTTGTTTATAGAGCAAGTGGTTCTAGAGTGTGTTGGGTTTGGAGGGGTGGGGCTACAATGATGGCCCCTGTGAGAAGCTCCCCTGGCTCTGAGGCGACCCGCAGCCCAGGTTGAGCTAATTAGCGCTAGAGAAATGCCTCTGCAAATCCATATCTGTGAGGGAAATGACTGCCTTGAAGAGAAGAAGGTGGAGAGAACCTGGAGGAGAGGCCATTGGCCTGAACAAAAGACGACCATTAGCCGAAACAAAGAGAGAGAGACAGAGCTTCTTTCCAGGAGGAGGAGGGGGAGGACAGTGAACCTCAGACACCCAGTTTAACACTCAAGGAGTAGGTGAAGGTAAATGAGGTCCTCTGCAGCCCATGGAAGTTCAACGGTGGAGCAGATACCCACGTGTAGGCTATGGAGGACTCCATGCTGGAGCAGAAGGCTGAGCCCAAGGGCAGGGGTGGCTGGATTGACACCCCAGGGACACTCAATGCCAGAGTGGGGATGGACCCCCAGAGCTAGGGGTGAGGAGGTGAGCTGGACCAGAGGCCCGTCTGCAGCCCGTGGATGTCCCCATGCGGGAGCTGGGCCTGAGGAGGTCCATAACTCCATGGGAAGCTCGTGTTGGAACACTTTGTTTCGTGCTAGGAAGAGAGGCAGAGGTGAACTGACTGAACCCCAATTCCCTGTCCCCTGTGCCACTGAGGGGAGAAGGCTGAGAAATGGGGAGCAAAGTGATTTGAGCCCAGGAAGAAGGGAGGGATGGGGGGAAGGTGTCTTAAGATGTGGCTGGTTTGTTTCCGTTTTTACTCCTGAATTAAATTGTTTTTTTTTTTCCCCCAAATGGAGTCTGTTTTGCCAATGACCATAACTGGTCAGTGAGCTGTCCCTGTCCTTGTGGGGATGGACCCCCAGAGCCGGGGGTGAGGAGGTGCCCATGGTTCCCTTCCCATCTCATCGGGTTGTGGGAGTGAGTGCAGAACCACACGGTCCCACTGTGTGTGAAGCCACCAGATAGAGTCAGAAGTAACGGGTGGCTCACACTGTGTGAGGATGTTGTTACGAGGTGAGGGTTTTATGTTGTCAGAAATACAGAAAATTGCATGCAAAAGTTGCCAAAGTTAAATGTGCAAAGTCAAGCTCTGCTGAGGTGGGAGATAAGGACATCTGGGTTGCTTTGTAAACTTCAATATCTTTCAGACAAGTTTAAAACATTTATTTTTATCTTTGTGCACATGAACATTCCTGCCTGTGTCATTGTACCCTAGACAGATGAATTTCATAGGTTAATTCAGAAAGGTCCACAGAACTTTCTTGCTGGATTCCCTCCTTTACCACAAGGTGTAAGATTTTTACTCAAATCCTGTAACAAAACAAATTGTTTGGTGAAAAGACCAAAAAACCTACAAAAGCCACAGCTGTGTTAGAAGAACAGACAGTTTTTGTGAACACAGCTTTCCTTCGTATAGAGTCTCCTAAAGCAGTTTTAGGAAAGGTTAAAAACAAATTATTTAATGATTGAAACGACCTGTATCCTTATCAGAGCTCTAATTATGGATTTTGGTGGAAATAAATGCTGCTTAATTACAAAACGACAAGCACCTGTCAGCTGTACCTTGCAGAAGAGGCGTGCTGGATGCAGAAACAGCCCACACCTCCCAGAACAGCAGCCAGTCGGAGCGGCCGGGGGTGGATTTAAGTGAGTGGTGGCTGCAGGGGTTGGGGTGTTCCTGTGGAGGCATGCTGCCCAGAGCCGTGCTGGGGACATGCTCTCGGAAGAAGGTGACTCATGTCAGAACACATACTCCTGGGGGACTTTGCCCTGTGGATTGAGCCACCCTGGAGTGGAGGGAAACAAGGAAGCACATGCAGGGACGGGCAGAAATTGTCACCCACGTGGCCCCAGCCTCCTGGCCTGCATGTGACCTCTTGGAAGGAGTGAGGATGGGCTGAGTATAACCCGTGGTGAAGGGAGGGAAGATGAGACTTGGAAGAGGGAGGGTAGGTGTTTCACTGAAATTGACCCTGGGGAAGGGCATTTTTTTTACTATTATTTTAACCAGACTTTTTAAAGTTTCTGGTATCTCTAATTGCATGATTGGTTGGGGGCTTTCCCCCTAAAGTTGCAAAACACAAATAATCTTTGTCATTTTTTTTTTTAAAGAGCTCAACCATTTTCAAGCTTTTTGAAATTCTAAGTAAAACTCTTAGATATTCTCCAGAAGAAAAGTTAAATATACTAAATACTGAATGGAAAAAATAATATGAAATGAGAAACAACATAGAAAAAAAGTCTCAGAAGTGAGAGGTTTGGTCAAACTTTGCATGTCATAGTGCATGGGTACTCATACAAACATCACAGAACAGGAACCTGTCCTGGAAGCTATATTCCAAAATTATTGTTTGAACTATGAACATATTTTTTAGCTGTGTGACATAGCATGCTTTTGTATTTATTGCTGATCTGAGCATCTCCATATGCACTGTGTAAGGATGAACTGTTATCCTTTCTACTGCAGGCTGCTGAGGCGTTTAAAAAGAAAAGATCCTGTACAAATTAAACTGGAGCAGTTAGAACAAGGATTTTCTCTGTATCTGAATGGAGCTAATTCAGAACTGAGAAATTACCAGAGAAAAATCAACTCACATGGCTGCCTTAAAAATGAGACAAAGGCCACCAGGACAAACGGTGAGTTCCAGGGGAGTTTTACAGAGATTGCAGTCCAGAACTGTTGTAAACACTTACTCATCAGAGCTGTAATCAGTTGGTGAGGTTACTGCTCAGGCTGTGGTACGGAGACAGCAGCATTTGAGCCTGGTGGAATGAAATTCTGTGGGACTCTTTCACCAGAGTACTTGAGCTGGTTGGATGTAAGGAACAGCCTCTGCAACACCCTGTCCATTTCTTAGTTGATCCCTAACTAATTCCAAAGTTTAATTTCCTCACCTCTCAATTTGTTAAACAGTTATAATTAAAAATAGAAGATTATAAATGTATATAAATCACCAGTGTAAAATAAGGGTATACTTTTGTCTGACATTTAGCACCGTTAATAGGCTTTAAAATCTGATGGATTTCAATGTTATCTACGTCTGGTGTCCTATAGACAAATGACATTTGGTGACATAGACTATAGTCAAATTATATCCAGTAATAGCTGCATTAAACTCATGAATTATGTTTGAGCTCTAATAATCGTCTTAAAAAGACAACTAATCTTTAAATATTTGAAGTAAAGAAAATCTACCATTCTCTGACAGTGATTAGCTGGCTTGATTTAAAAATGTACATTTTATTCTAGTTTAAGCCTGTCAGTCATAGAGAGCAATGTGGTGACAGGAATCATTTTGCATGTGTGGAGGTATAAAGTGTGAGCTTAGTGACCTTCTAATCCATTTAGCATAATGAAAATAAAGTTGATTTCCCTAAATCCCTGTGTAAAGCAGTTTACCAACCGTAGTCTATTATCCTCACACCTGCTACAACCTGTCTCTTAAAATGTGTATTTTTAATGTTGCTGTGTAGATTGTGTCTGCTGATGCTTTATTTTCACTTAAAAGTGAAGACAAAGAGTTTTAAAAGTTACTTAATATGGTAATTTATTATGATTTGAAGTTTATTAATCTCAACAATCCTGGAAACTAGCTTTTCTTTCAGTGACTGTTCTAACCATACCTCTGGCCGTGATCTCTTTTTTGCTCTGTTTTCCTGCCACGCTGGTACCCACTGTTTGTGTACAAGTTTAGGGGTGTTCAGGATTAGCTGTCTGCTGTATAATTTCTTGCAGGTTATGTGGGGTGGTGACGGGGAATCAGCTAGTCACCTAGCTGCACTGTTCTATATGAAATAAAAACTTGTGTGCAATGTTGCAAAAAACTTAATGTTCTTGGCTACTGGAAACAGATGGAAATCGTGTGCTCTGTCACCCTGGGGTGATACACCTTCAGGTAGCTGAAAAGGGTGTTAAACAATGTCTTCGACTTTTTGGTCCAAAAATTGTGCGGGGATGTTGCGGCAGTAGCTGCAATAGAACTCTGTCAAGAGAAATTTCCTCTTCAAGTTCTGCTGTGCAGCTGTGGTCTCTAAGCTTAACCAAAGTTGGTTGGTTTTGGTTTGGTTTTTTTTTTTTAATGGTCACTTATTGCCATTTGATTGGGTTCAGGTAGAATACTTCAGCTTGTCTTTGGGACCTTTGAAGACTTCAGTGGCAGTCTCTGTTCCTTTCCTCAACTCCATCAACATAAGAGACAGTAGCATTATCTCTGCAGAAGAGAACTCAGTGTTTTGCTGGTTTTTAGCTATCCATTGTTGTTATTTTAAACACATTTAGCTGCAGTGAAAGACATCAACTAAATCATCATCCTGTCATTTTTTTTCTTCCATTTGACTTTACCACCAGAGTCCAGAGTGGGAGTCTTTGTTAATCTGTATAAGCTTCTTGCCTGGAGCTAGTACCTTAGCGATTCTGTGGTCTGTTTCATTTCTAGGCATTTCTTCTCAATGATTGAATATGATTTTACTTACAGAAATGATTTCTAGCTGAGATACAGCACTGAATTTTCTTCCCTATCCATCTCCCATGAGAGTTATTGCATCATTTGTTTATTCTAAAGCATCCATCTATAGGATTAGTCTTCACTGAAAAATTAGGAATGTGTGATACTTAATAACACAAAGGGCACAAATCCCTCTCTGTGGTTCCTGAAAGCATAGTCATAAATCTATTTGTCTGGACTATTTTCTTTGTCTGTGTTCCCTAGGAGTAATTAATGGTAATACTGATTGATAAACGTTTTACACTTAGGCTTGGTAAATTAATTAAAGCAAACGATGGGTTTATACGGTAGTGAAGCTAGTGTCTAGGTATACTGTCATTTCTTTGGGTGTATAACCCAGATATAGTTTCACAACCGTGTGTGTACTTCCAGTGAATGTTGGTGTGGTTATAAAGACGTAGCTTAAAGGTAGCGTGAGGTCTCCTTTGATTATAACTGGTATTTTGATGATGAACTACTCAGTTCTAGAATAGGCATGGTCAGCTCAAGTCTCCAAGGGAATAACACCAGGGGACCTATTTTGTGTGCTGAAACATTCACATCCCATCCATCCCACGAGAAGGATGTTTTTGTTCTGAAGTAATGTTTGTAGCATAGGCAAGTAGCTCAGCTGCATCAGCTTCTGCCTGGGATTTGAACTACTGTTTTTACTGGTTTAGAGAGAGCTGGTTGCATGAAGCCATCACATAATACTCAAACAATTCTAAGAACCAAATTCTCAGCAGTGGTAACGTGAGTCCTACCCTGTCCCCTGTTCCTACTTAGATTTACAGCATACGCGAGTGGCCTTCTGGGCAGTTGCTTAGAAGAGATGGATTGCTTAGGAAGTGAAAGATGCTTCCAATTCTGTCCCACAGCAGTGACTGAATCAGACCATTTCTAGCATTGTAACATCAGGACAATTCACCCTCAGTGCCAGAAGAGCCCCACTGTAATCAGCATCAATGCTAGTGACCACAAATTATTTCTGGAGGTCCTTAGGAATAGCCTAATGGAGTAGCAGGAGCTCAAGTTGGAAGGGCTGTTTTGCCAAACAAGATATTGTATGACTTGTTTCTTCCTTGGAGCAGGCCATTCCTCTTCCCCTCTGTTCTTAGTCCTGTTTCAGGCCTGAGAGACAGATACTTCGTGCTGAAGCAATAGAACAACATCTTGTTCTTTTTGGTCTGCAATTTTATGATCACTCTAAATTGACATAAGCATACTCTGTTCTCCCAAAAGCAGTCCTACCCCGTGCCTCTTCTGTCCTACCTGCTTGTACCAGCATTTGAGCAATCTCGTGGTGAACCAGATTGCACAAGCGCCTACAATTAAAAATGATCTTTCTTTTATGTTTTTCCTCAGTTCAGACTTGCCCGTGTCGATTCTCTGAACAGTTCACTGCACAAGGGCATGTAGTGTTGTCCAACCCAAAAAAGAAAATGTGGTATTGAGAGTTGTAATGAGCAACCTCATCTAATTTTGAAGTAAGCCCTGCTTTGGAAAGTTGGACTAGGTGACCTCCAGAGGTTCCTTCCAAACTAAATCTTTCTGTGATTCTATGACCTTTGTAGGACAACTGCTTCTTTTATTGGTAGTGCCACTTTGTGCTGGCTTAGGGTGACCATTAAATTACGACTTAAAGAAAACAGGTTTTGCATCAGCTGTTTTTCTCCACTGAGAAGAAATGGAAGCTGTAAATCTGTCTTGGATGTAGGAAATGAGATGCCTTTCTTTAGGATGCTATTGAGAGTGTTGGTGATGTCCTTGCTTCATTGAGGTTGCTGATGTGACCTGCGAGAGTTTGTCTCTTTGTCTCAACCAAAGCATCTTCTCGGAAATCCATTGTTCCACATTGAGCAGGAACCCTTAGTTCTGCTTGACCTTACACAAAATTTTTGCAGACGTTCTGGAGCCAGCTCTTCCTTGCCTTAGAAAGGAAGGAAAATGATTGTCCTTTATTTGTGACATGTACATGAAGAATCTTTCTCTGCACATCATGTAAAATACCTAATACATTTTGTTTAATCTGACAATACCTCATGTTTCCTTAGTTTGAGAGTAAATACACAGAATTCCTTTGTGAACCCAGCATATATGGGGTCTGGGCTGGATTGGTTTCCTAAGGTTAATGTCTCCCCAGCTAAGAGTTAGAATGATGTGCACCCCTGTTCTAGAGGATATTTCTGTACTTTCATATCAATAAATGTGAGACTTCACTTGCTGTTAAACTAATGTATCTTTAAACAATTTATTTTCTTGAATACATATGATGATGACTGTCCCCAAAGAGATTCAAAACTCCTGCTTCTAAGGCACAACTATCCAGTATCTAAAGTGGAAGGCCTTTTCAGTTGTTGATACCATCCACATGTCAAACTCTTCTGTCCTTGTCTGGGGAAAAGGAAAAAGAAAAAAAAAAACCAAAACAAAAGAATGCAAACTAAGGTGTATGTTGTTAAACACTGTATTTCTATTTTCTGTCTTCTAATTCTTGTCTCTACATTCTGAAAAAGCAGCCCAGCTAGACGAGAGTGGGTTGCGAGGATGCAGCACCCAGACTGCACCAAGCAAAATACAACGCAAAGGTTGGCTTCAGGTAAGAAACAGTTGGAAAGAATGCATCTTTGAATTAATTCTTAGATCATAAATAATTTTGGGGGAACTTGGTGGCAACTAGTAGATAGTGGGCAGTTGGGACTCTCATAGAATCCGAGTCTTGGTTTGGTCTGGATACTGAGTGACAGTGTGAAATGATACCCTGACCAGTTTTGTGTGTACTTAGAAGCCTAAAAAGGCAAATCTCATTGAAAGGGTCTGGTTTCAGTGACATCCATCACAGAAAGCCTTGACATGATTGGCTCAATCTGTCCTCCAGCAGAATAGCTGTTTCTTGACAACTCTGATAGCAAGCTTAGAGAGCTTATCTAGTGTGGCTAGTCATACCCTACATCATGCTAATCAGAAGAGCCAAGTGAAGAAGGAGATATCTCCTCTAACTTAGTTGGAAAATTAGTTCCAAGTATAGGTAGCTGTACTACTTGAGACTAGCTTAGAATGATACCTTAAGTCTTTTATCCAATTGGATGGGAGGATAGCAGATTTATAGTCTCTTAATGAACAACTGGAATTATTTAGATAAGGAAATGTGTAACCACTGAGTAAGGTTCAGGTTGTACTAGGCAGCAGTTTACTTCACGAGTAATTGTCCCTGGTTTTTGGATAGCTAGAAGACCAAAACTGTCAAACTTAGGTGTGCTATGAGGTGTGAAGATAGCCTTATTGAAAGAACACGTTCTATCAAAAGCCAGGTTGCTTTGGGTTCATGTCTCTGGGACATCTCTGCTTCTGGCACTTACAAAATGGTAGAGGAGTGTATGAACACCAGATAATGAAGTTTATTATCATTGCACAGACTTCTGGGTCACATGTTACCTTTAATGAAACAGTCCTCTTCCCATCGTTCACTTATGAGCCTTTCCCCTATGGAATATGTCTGCACAAGTGTTCCAAGATGGGGGGGGGAAAAATATTACTTGCAGATAATTTTGTTCCTTGAGAGAGGCACATGCATTTCATGCTTTCTCTTTTGTCATCTTTTGGAGTACTGAAATTCTGTGGTATGGAAGGATGAGTTTCTCAAATCTACCCCTCTTTAGCCATGCTTGAGTTACTGACAGTGTGCACACTCTGATTGCATCCTAATTACAAAGTAAAACAAATTTATTTGAACCACTTTCACAGCTATGTCTGACATTTACAAAGGCAAAGAAATCTTTGTGCTTCAATGCTTGTGGTATAACATTTCCCACTTGTTATATTATACACAGGAGTAATACATCTTCAAAAAATAGCAATTACTTCAAGTGGTCAATTTCATACATAGACAAAATCACAGAATTATTGTGGCTGGAAGGCAACTCTTGAGATCATCTAGTCCAATCCTTGTGTTCAAGCTAGAGCAGATTGCCCAGGACAGAGGTTTTGAATATCTCTACAGATGGAAACTCCACCACCTCTCTGGGGAACCTATTGCTGTGTTTGATCGCCCTCTCAGTAAATTTCTTTTCTTCTGTTCAGATGGAATTTCATGGGTTTTTTAAATTTGCCTGTCGTGTCAGTGAGCAGATACCTGTCAGGTATTTACACACATTGATGAGATCCTCCTGAGCCTTCTCTTCTCCAGGCTGAAGAGTCCCAGCTCTCTCAGCATCTCCAGCACAGCACCTTTGCTTGTTGGCTCCTCAGTTACATGTGTAATCTAGAAATCACCTAGATTTCTTTAGCCATGCTGTGTTGTCTTTCCAGCAGATACCAGGTTTGTTGAAGTGCCCTATAATGACCGGGGTCTTTGAACTTGTGTATTCTCGTAGTTTTTTGGGGAAGGCCTCATCTACTTCTTCCTGATGAGCAGGTCTGTAACAGACACCCACTACAACAGTGCTCATGCTGGTCTGCCTTCTACTCTTGACTGGCTCCTGACCTGTTCCTCAGCAGAGCTCCATGCATACCAGCTCTCTCACATAACGGATGATAACTCCTCTTCATCTTAATCAGCCTGTCTTTCTTAAAGAACCTGTATCCATCCATCAAAGCACTCCAGTCTTGTGAGCTATCCCACTATGTCTCTGTGATCCTAATGAGGTTATAGCCCTATAACCAGGTATGAGCTTCTACTCCTCCTGTTGGTTCCCCATGTGCAGATGTATTTCAGAGAGGCACCCAAGCATGCTGGTTCCCCAGAACAGGCTTGAGAGCTTTCACCATAAGGTTGTTCCACCAGCACTTCTTCATGTCCCTGTGCTTTAAGTGATTCCACCTCAGCTGTTTTGTTGATTGCTGTGTCCCTACTCCTATTGTTTTTTCCGTTACCTGGGGAGGTGAGGAGGTGAACTCTGTTTGGCACTCACTTTGGTGCCAAACCCATGATGTGTGCAGGGCCTGACTCCCTCTAGGGATAGCAGCAGCAGTTGGGGAGTTTGACTAGAGCAGTTAAACCATAATGCAGGGACCCAGAGGTGAGCTCAGGGAGGACAGAAACCTTCCATAGAAGAGAGAAGAAAAAGGTTGCTTGATCTGGATATTGTTATGTAAAACGCAATGATTATTCTTTTTATACTGCTGAGAGTACAAAATGTGTCTAATTTCTTTGAATGCTTCTTTTAACAGAAAACTGTGGAGATTAAAACAGAAAGGGGAGCTAAACTCTGCATTAAACCTCCTCTTGAGTACTCTGAGGATTTTGAACCTTATGAAAGCTTGAACATGGAGACAAATGGTGATGATCCTCTCCGTTTCTCCCAGGTACAATTGGCAATTGCCTTCTGTTGTTCATGGTAGTGTCAGCTGAAGTGTGAACGGCCCCAGGTATCAGTCCTGGCCAGAGCATGCAAACCCAGTAGATAGTTTTTCTTTCACTAGATGATTTTGCCTTGATGAGATGTGGCATAAAGAAGGAGAAAATGAAAAGAAAAAGTAAAACTACTTTGAAAATCTGATCTCAGTCAACAACACTGTTACATGTTAAGTCCTAATTTAAAGAGGTAGAATATTATCTCAGTTGGATAGAAACAAGGTATTTCATGCAAGGACACTC
>NW_010322775.1:11312-32578 GCF_000700745.2 Antrostomus carolinensis
ACTCTGGGCTGTCAGGTTAGAGAAAGCTTAAACACCAACTTTTTCTGGTTTTGGGTTAGTTTTTGAATAACTGTGCTAAAATTGTTGCATGTCATTTTTTTTTTTTACCTACCAGAAGTTTTTAAAATATTGTAATCGTTGCAATTGCTTTCCATCACAGGTTGTTATTTTATTGACTCTGTTGTTTGACAGTTCAGCCTTCCATTTCATTACTAATTGCAATTTGTTCTAGCACATTTCACAAATGGCCTGTCCTTAAAAAAATGAAGAAATGAACAAAAATTTATGAGTGTTTTTCTGCCTAACCAATTAATGACATCAATAAATTCTTTCTGTGTAGTAGCATAGTATCTGTATATGAAACTGCCTACAGATCTTACCACTGACATCAGACAAATTTCCCAAGCATATATTTCCTAGCTTGCATTTTTCTACCTTTCCTATATTACTTTTGAGCTTAATATTATTTTTTTTTGCTCTACAAACCAGTTACTTGTTTACAGTGATGGATATTTATAATCATTTACGTGTAAATAGTAAGGTAAGGTAATAATTTTTATCTAAAACCCCACAAAAGTGTTTTATTGAATGTCTTATTCCAATGCAGATGTCATGAGGTTTCAAACTAAATGAAAGACTATGCAATTCCCTGTCAAATAGCTAGAAATATTAGTCTTGACTGTCATAAAGACATGCTCAATATCAAGCCTCAGGTTGCTTATAGACCCTCTTTTGAACCGAAGTTTGCTTGCTCTTTGTAATATGTTTCTGTCAACCTGGATTTCCTTACAAGTGTAATCTGTAGCAGAAGAGCAGCTTGAAGCTTTCATTGCAAACTGAACATACACTGTCACAGTTCATTTGGACTGAAGATAGCTTCAGGTTTTCATTTTACTCACACAGTTTGCTTACCTGTGCTTATCTCAAAACTCTAATAGCAACAAAATAGGAAAAAATGCATTTAAGATATGCAAGGTCTTTTTCTTTTGCATTCATAAAAAAACCATAAGGCTCTCCAGCATCGTCTGTGCTGTTTGTGGCATATGCTGAGAGAGGCAGGGCAGTTTTTTCCACAGTAAATTTAAAAATAGATTAATTTTTGCATAAAATCCTGTTACAATGTATCCAATTAAAAAGCCTCTGTGCAAAATGGAAGCTTAGTCTGTGAAACCACAACTCCTTTCTACTGTTTTTTTGAAGCAGAGATGTGTACAGTACAGGACTATTATCTCTCCGATTACTTATAAAGAAGTTGCTATTGCATTAGCTTTGCAGTTTTGCGAAGGCATTTGGAAAATCTGGATTGCAACTAGTCCTCAAATAGCAAACTAAAAGGTACTGTCATCTAACTATGTGAAATGGGAAAAATATATGCCCTTGCCTTTTCCATTACCTACCTCCTGTTTGTAACTTAGTCCTAAAAATTGATTTTGCCTGTAAAAATTCCTTGACCTACAGAATTTTCCTGCAAGGATTCTGATGAGAAGGATCAAAGGAGTTGTAGGATGATTTTATTTATTTAATTTTTTTACAAGTCCTCATCAGAAAAATGAAGACATAAGTATCTGAATATTTTTAGCTGCATCATGGCTCTGAGTTCATGAGAAGTTTTTTCTTTCTCCTAGAGGAGGAAGAGGCAGCCACACTGGTTTATTTTAAAATATATGTTTGAGCTTTTCTGCAAAATCTGTTTAAATTGTACCAGAAATTGAGAAGAAGCTTGCAACTCGGTATAGAAGAGAAAAGGATGGAAGAAGACTCTCTTAGTGATGATTACGACTCTGTTGAAGAGGATGTGTTCTCAGAACCATCTCCGACTGAGGAAACAATCACAAGCTTTGGAGACCTTCAGTTGCATAGCAATAGAACACTGCAGAAAGAAGCTTCTGAACATCAGGATGCTGGGAGATGCTCTCGCCTTGATTCCGGTGCCCTTACTGTGTTGGAGTTCAACCAGGATCAAAGTAGTAAGTCTGTGTATTATGCGCTGCTACAGTGCTGTAATCATTCTTTGAGAGCATTACTTTTAAGGGAATCGCTGCTGGTTTATCACTAGTGGTTATTCCATACTCTTACGAGTTTCCATGCTCTTCAGCAAACTTGTTTTAATCTCCTGATTTGGGAGACTTGTATCCTCATACTACTACATTAAGAAATTTTTTTGCAAAGGCAAAGATAAAGCCCTGGTTAACGCACTTGCATCACCAGACCTAGACACCTGAACTAAGATTGTCTCAGATTGCATGTGAGATTTCTCAAGAGATTATTGTTTTTTAATAAGTTTTTTAACTGTTTTTGCATTAATCGAGGCAGTCAAATCTTTCCAGTCTTACCTTCCTCCATTTCACACCCTGGGTGCTGGTTACCTGTCATCATAGCGTGTGCTTTCATCCCTGGTGAAAGATATATTAATTTGAGAAAACAAATCTATCTGGCTATAAGGCACTTCTTTTTATCAGATCTTCTCCTTTGGAGACCTCAGTGTCCAAACCCAAAACCAATCACTAGTTCTCAAAGATGTTTGGCTTGTTAAAGTTAGAGAGTTCAGGCAGAAACCAGACCTTGACCTACATTCGGTATTTCTCAAAATTCCCTCCCCACTCATTTCAGGTACATTCATTGTGGCGGGTTTTTTATTGTTTGGTTGTTTGTTTTTTTTTCCTATTCCTTGTCCATACTTAATTCCTTAACTTAAGAGGAACAATCTTTGACCAAATTGAGTAAAGGAGTGTGCCTCTCATTATCCTAGAGGTGAGTGGACTGTGAATAGGGAGAGGTGGTAGAAGAAGAGATAGGAACAAGGGGTGGAGCAGCAGTGAGAACATGATCTGTGGGAGAGTACATGATTTTTTTTCTAGAGAGAAGTGTCAAAGCTGTTATACAAGCAACAGAGGCACTAATATTTCTCAAATAAAAAAAGTGAAGTACTATAATGAACTACACTAAACAACTCTCTCACCCCTTGAAACTTCTAAATAAGACAATGTTTTAATCTGTATTTTAAGAATTTGGTTTGGTCTAACTGTGTTAATAAGTGACTCAGGACTTCTTGTGTATTTTTGCTTTTCTTGACAGTAATGCAGGTAAATATCTGGTACAGATAAGATATATTGGTACCTTATAATGATATATTTTATTTTGTTTCACTAAGTCAGTGCAAGCCATGCATGTGTACTTGTACATCAATAGAATAGTATCAATTATAGGGAGGGAGGATGGAGGCTATCACTTTAACTATGCCGGCATAATTAAAGTGGCAAAATTTTAGCAATTAAGATCAGTAAATTTTCCCTGGCTGGCTGCTCCTAAATATCTCTGAAGTTGGTTATTTGTTTGCTTATTATCTTGCAGAAGTGAAGCCAATACGAGTTCTCTCAGCAAAAAGAAAAGATAATGCTGAAATGTATATTCCTGTCAGACCAGTTATGGTAAAAAATAAAACCACTCGGCCACTCTCTGCTGAGTTCTTGCAGCAGGAAAGACATGAAAGAATTTGTTCTAGTAAGAAATAAGAATATATAATGTCAATAAGAAGAATTCATGCTTTTTTTTCCCTTCTGGCTTAGATGTAATTTCAGCACACATCTGTCATTACGTTATTTTTAATTAGCTGTTGTCCTTTTTTTTTTTGGTGTGGTTTTTTTGGTTGGTTTTTGTTGTTTTTACCACCTTGAAAGTTTTGTCTTAAATAAAATTGTGAGGAAGTCCAGAGCCTGCATGCTTTAGTCTTCTGCTATATCTTCATTACCTCCCTTCTCTTTTTGCTTCCACAGCATGAGACTTTTTCCTTTCCCTTTCAGTCCTTGTGCTTGTTCTGTTTCCCACTTTCCCGGTGGAGATCTGTTACCTGCAGTATTAACAGAAGTGTGTCTTCTGCAAAGCATCAACTGTTGATTTTGAGAAGATTTAAACACAATGCATTTATACTAATAAAGGCATAGTTTTCCACAGCACAGCACAACTACCTCTGTTACTGCTTAGGACTGTAATTGAATTACACCTTGAGCACTGCAGATCAGTCTCCAGTGCTGGGTAGATACACCAGTATGTGGTACCATACTGGAAAATGTTTTTCCTGGACTGCAGAACACCATTTTGAAGGCACTGCTGCTTTTTCTAGGAATCTGCTTGCTAAGGTGTGGTCTTTACCTGGGCTAAAAAAAACCTCCAAACCCTGAATCTAGGGGCTGAAATCATGGCTGCAGTTGTTACTTCAGCACTATCCTTAATTGAACAAGTCTGATGAATTTGAGTTTTGAAAGGTCTTAAAGTTTTCATAGGATTATATAATCGCAGAATGGTTTGGGTTGGAAGGGACATTTAAAGGTCATCTAGTCCAACCCCTGTTCAGACTTACCATACTCTGCAATTAAGACACTTCATAAAAGCAAAATCCAAGAAAGCAATAAAGCTAATGGTTTTGAAAAGTCAAAATCTTAGTTCCTTAATTGACAGAAAACTCAACTGAGGAAAAGCAGCTAGTTCTTTTTGGCTGTAGAATAAATCCTCCCTGTAGCCTCCGAGACCCTCGCCCACCATCTGTCTGAGCAGATGCTTGTTTTGACTGTTTTCCAAAGATGTGCGTAGCATTTTCTCGGGTTATAATAGTGCTTGTTAGAACTGTTTGCGTCCAACTATGACTTTAAATCCTTAAATTAATTTCATTTCACAGGGATGGTATAGTATAGAGAAATAAAAGGACTTTATTCTGTTCTTGCATTTGCCGAGATGACTAATGCTTGTTGAAAGTTTTTTATGAGTGAAGATGGCAGAGGGCTTAAGAGTGTGAATGCACACAAATCTCAGTTCAGTTTAACTTCCTACCTTGTCAAGGTAGACTTCATGTTAGTAGCATCCACTGCCCTTTTCCTGTCCTGCTTAGTAAACCTCACTGCAGCATTATGAACGTGCTTGGCCATCAGCCTGTTCTTCAATATTTCACTTGATTTTAATGTCTGTACAACTTTGGGCTTTTTTCTTCCCTTGACTTTTGAAGTCCTTTAATATAACCACTGTACTTCTCTTTTGAATGTAACTCGGGTGCTTCTCTTTTAGTCCAATCTCAGATCCTCTATTGTTAAATTTTATTTCCCTTCTTTTATTTCCTTTATTTCCATTAAATACCTGAACAAAGCAAGTAAAAAAAATCTTAAGGCATAAAAATTATGTTTCTCATTTGTCAGTTTTCATCCTTTTATGATACTGTTTCAGCTGTTGTCTAAAGTAGATGTGACCTAGAATCTTAATACAAAAACAAATTGGAGCAATTCAGCCTCATTTGGGATGGTTACAGACTGCTAGCAAAGCCCTGTGTCAGTAACTGAATGGGATGTTTCAAGTGCATGCCATTGTAATGTTCCATACTTATATGTCTGGACAAATGAATATTCCTTCCTCCTTTTGATGGCAGGACCATTAAGTCGACCAGAAAGACCACTTTCAGCAACTCGAAAGAATGTGTGTGGGAAGGATCCTGATCTCTCGGTTTCAGCTGTGGTTAAAGCAATGCAAATGGAAAATGAAGTCTTGCAGCGAGATCTGCAAAGGCAGACAGTTTCCACAAGCCCTCAAAAGGTACGGCAAAATATCGAAAAGGGCTGTTTGATCAAGTAGCAAACCCCCCATGAATTACAATCTCTTATACATTAAGATTATGTATGAATGAATGGAGATGCCTCTTAAGTGTAATTGAATTTGTATTATTCTTCCATAGGGTGCTTTTCTTTAATCTCCTTCCTCAGGATTGCATCCCGCAGCTCTCTCTTGATTTCAGGGATCACTGAGCAGCTGATAGACCAGTCACGGGATATGTCTATACAGTCAAATGCACAGCTGCAGGCCCATTTGAGTCGTTTTCATTCTGGAAGCTTCTTAAACAAGATAATAGGTGATTTCCATACCAATAAATCTTCTGAAATCATTGATACAGGCACTGTTCTCTGTTACTACATGCTCTGCTTTTGGAGCAGAGCTGGCAGGTACACTGTGAATGAGGAGGAGCTAGCGTGGGTTTTTTGCACTGATGCATGTATATCTCTTATCTCCAACAACCTTGTATAAAAGCAATTAAAAAAATCATCTTATAAACAAGGAAATGAACAAAAACCTATTTCCTTCTGATTCAGGTCAGACCATTATTCTTGATTGAGTTAAAGAATAAGGAGGTTTGTGTTGGCAACCCTAGCTAAACTTTGAGCATAACCAAGTCTAACAGAAAGTACATGCATGAAGAATTTGAGCATAAACTGAAATTTATAAAACTATCTGTTATGGACAGTGTTAATGGATTCAAAGTCTTCTTCCAGATTGGTCTTTAGGAGACTCATTTTTATAGGAAGGAAAAGAGATATGCCTAGACATTCTTGGAGTTACTCATTTGAATTCTGAGAGTTTCCAAGACAGCTGACTACTTTAACCTGATCTGATGCTCCCTGAAGTTGTCAGTTGATGCTCTGATGAATATGTATCCACTGTCATCACTGAGCCAACATTAGGTTTCTGGGGAGTTTTGATTAGGAACAAAGGTTAAAATGTTCTTTTATTATGAGTAGGTACTTTAGATATTATTTCACCATCTAGGTCAACTTTTCAATCTTATTCCTTGTGTTTTTGAGGTATTTATAGCTTTATGATTGTGAGAACAAATTCTATTGAATACTCTCACATAATGTATCTTCCTGCTAACATTAGGACTAATTTTAATATTTTTGTGCTTCAATGAAAAACAATGAAATAATACTTAAAATAGATGTAATTTTACCTGACACTTGAGATGGAGTTTCAAAAACCCACTGTGAGTTCTCAGTCTTAAAGCTGACCTAAATGATCTTCCAGAAGTAATTTAATTTTGCTTACACAGTTAAGGGATTGTGGAACTTGGCCTTTGATATTTAAATGTGTAACAATGCAGAATTTTTAATACTAAAAAAGTAATTAACTTCTAAGCATTTTAAAGTTCCCTTATTCTTCAAAAATAATAGAAATGGAAGTAATCTAAGAACAGAAAGACTGCCACTCCTCATCTAACTGGTTGTTCACTGTGCTGAGTATTCTATTTCTGGCAGAACCTACCAGCAAATTTTTAGGAAAAATAAGAAAGGGAGAAGGTTATACTTAGAGTGTGGTACAGGCAGAGAAAGAGCCCACAGCGTTGTCAGAACTGCAGGGCTTTTCCTGTGTTCTCTCTTAGGTAGTTACTCCTGATAGTTCTATATTTAAAAAAATAAAACCAGATTTTATTCTAATAAAACTGAGCTTTCTTGAGTTTAACAGACTTTGTGTTCCTTTTTTGGAGAAGGAGAAGGAGAAAGTCTAGGCAGACCTGTGCCAAAGCTTTGGCCAACTCTGAGTCCTACCAAATGTATACAATGAGTTTTCAGATATTTATATGTCTAATAGTCATCAGAGAATGCTTTTACATTACTTTTCTTCCACATAGAATATGAAGCTCCAAGCTCAGCTCTTTCATTGCAAATCAAGACTAATTCTGTTAAATGTGCTTTAACTCATGATAGAGCTACAGATTAGCTAAGGTTAGTTGAGACCAGAGCTGTGTCCAGACTCATGTTTATTCCAGAGATGCAGATGGATACTCATTGGTATGTAGAGAACAATGTGAATGAAATATGTTTATCTTTTTCTTATATAGAATAAATTTTCTGTTTCATCTGTTGTTTCTGCAATGGCTGAACCTCCAGAAAATAGCCAAGCAAGAACTGCAGTCACAAAAGCTGTTGAGAGAATCTCTCCTTTTGGAAGCAGGTACATCTATTTCCTTTAAGGCTAGCTTCCTTCTTTTGAAGCAATATTTTTCAGTACACTACCACCTGTAGTGTAGTGCCACTACACCTGATAATCTTTAGATACCTGAAATATCATGCAAGTAGTAGCAACTCGTGGAGAATCACAGAATGGTAGGGGTTGCAAGGAGATCATCTAGTCCAACCTCTGGAGATTGTCTAGTCCAACCCACCTGCTAAAGCAGGTTCACGCAGAGCAAGTTGCACAGGACTGCATCCAGGCAGGTTTTGAACATCTCCAGAGGAGACTCTACAACCTCTCCAGGCAGCCTGTCCCAGTGCTCCGTCACCCTAACAGTAAAGAAGTTTTTCCTCATGTTTTAAGTGGAACCTCCTATGTTCCAACCTTGGGCCAGTCTCTGTGAATCAGAGAACTGCCAACATCTCCCTCTGTTTGTCTTTATATTACCCCTGTATTACTTTCTCAGACTGCCTCAGAACCAGCAGAGAACTAGAGCCCACTCTTTTAAACCAAACTCTGTGTATCTAAGGTGGGATGCTGTAACAGTTGTCATTCAGTGTGGGGGGTACATGGGATTCTTCTGTGGGCTGTGTGGTGGGTTCATCCTATCATCCCTTCGCCTTCATACCAGCAAAGCTGTTTCTTAAAAATACAAAATTATGAGGAAGTAACACACAAATGAGTATGTATGTTTCAGACAACAGAAGAAATTTCTGGAAGTCCTTCAGGAGCCCGAGAGCCATTCTGCCTGTGATAATGACATATTCCTGTCTGATGACAAATCTGAAGTAGATTCTGTGTCAAGAGAGAAGGTTTGTGTATATGCACCATGACTGATGCTTGCCAGTATTACTGAAATAAAAGTACATCGAATGATCTGTATGCCACCAATTCTGCCCCATATCACTTAATAAATCTATAGCAGGCTAAGAGAGAACCTGTCACTGTTTCTATGTTCATCAGAGTGATAAAGGAATCAGATAAAGAACAGCGACCTGTTTTCTCCTTAGGCTTTGGAGTGGACTGGAATCTTGGAGTGATAAGTTCTCTTCTCTTACCCTGGCATAGATTTATTAGTTGATGTGGGGCAGAATTGGTGGAAGCTCAAATGATGCACTGTCATCCAGATAGCCTTGAGTTTGCAAGCTTTTTGCATCTGATTCCTCAGTATTGTAGTCTTAACAGGCTTTATTTTGTTCCACGTCTTATTGTTTTATCACTTATGTTTATACTGTATTTCATTTCGGTCCAGATGACAACCAGTCTGGAAGTGTGTGATGCCATTTATGTGACTATGGAACTTCTTTCTAACTGGGGAGATCCAGTAAACGTGGGCCTGAGCGAGGTGGAATTCTTTGATTTATACAACAAGAAGATATTTGTGTCTCCTCATGATGTGGACATTCGAAACACTGACAGCCCTGGGGATTTGTGCTGCTTGGTCAATAAGAACTTAAATGTAAGACAACTTAGTCGTGGATGTGAAAATTTCTCATTATAATATTTCTTTAATATTCCATCACTAGGTTTTTGTTTAGAAACTTGATTGCATTTTGAACCTGACTTGCAGAACAACTATCTGATAATTAAAAAATACAAATATTATTATTAACAAATCCAACTTTCCTGTCCAAGATGTTGCTATTTGGTTATAATTTTGTTTTAGGACAGAATTTGATTAATTTGCCTGACAATTAACTGAGCAGCTGGCAGGAGGCAGCTTTAACCTTGCCTTCTTATTAACTCTATGGTATTGTCTTGGGGAAAAAGCACATTCAATTTTTAAAGTATTGTAATGTGATCATAGTATCTATAGAAGGAGATCACAAAACTTTAAGGATAGGGAATTTCACATTTTTTTTATGGTACATCTGCTGATCAACTTCAGTAATTCTTGTGATCTGAAGGAATAAGAACTTCACTGCTAACTTCTTCCAGATGTTTAATATGAATTTAAATAAACTTAAGAAGAAAACATGATTATTTTCTCCTGTCCCCTTGTTATCCTTTCACCTAGGGAAGAATTATGGAAGAATAAGAATGTGTAGGTACATAGTTTTGAACAAGAGATTTAAGAAAACTGACTTTGTTTACGTAGTGTGATTGCACGTACGGTGTATCCTTGAAAATTGAAAGGGAGCTCATTTATCTGCTGATCTCAGTTCACTGAAATAGCTGCATGTATATTTACTTTGTGCCCTTGTTCATCTGTGGTTTTGGGGCAACATTCATCTCTGGTTTGGGGTAACATTCAAGATCAAGTATATTAATAGTCGACATTTTGATTTTTAAACTCTTTACTCCTTGCTTCTTTCTGTGCTGCCACACATCCTTTTCCTGTGTTTCTGAACATGTAGAGGTAGCAGTTCTGAACAATGTCCAGAATGTGGCATTCTTTGGTACTTTAAAATGTCTTGATTGTCAGTTGTCTGTAAAATTCATGTTGGGAGTTTCTATGATATCTTAGAAAATTTCAAGTGTAGAGTCCTATATATAGCTCTGAGGAGTAGATCTGTAAGTGAAACTAGTTGTCTGCAAAGCCTGATTAAAATAGAGGCAGTGAAATAAAATTCTAGAAGATTCCCTTCGTTAGAGGGCAAAACAGAAGTGTAAGCACTTTAAGAAAACATCAAATGATTATTGTAGTGTCCATTGTGCTCAGTGATCCCATCTAGTGCCTGCAAAGCGGATTAATTTGTTTAAAATAAACTGGGCTTGCTTTGACCCTGCAGTTCCAAAGCATGGCAGTCTGCTTGTCCTTTGTGAGCGTGCAGATGCCTTACTGGGACAGCAAGCAGCTGACCTTTATCTAATTGTCAGGTTGTTGTGAGTTGTGTTACAGGCAGGAGAGTCGGATATACTGTCTGGAAATGAGGTTAAGGTTTTGCTCTGAACTTAGTCAATTTTATTAAATGGATACTTTTCTAATCTGTGTATATTTTTCTGTGGGGTGGTGTGTTAATGAAAATATCCTGCTTTAGGAGAAAGAGTATTAGTGACAGTCTGCTTGTCCATGTCTTTAGACCACGAGGGAAAGCCTCCTTTGGATGTGCCCTTTCCATCCACCCGTCCAACTTTACTTTGTTATCCGCAATCCTACCCGGTCACATGACTTTGGTATATCCAAGATCAAGATTTGGAATTACAACACAACAACTCCCAGTGTAAGTAGTCTTTTCTCAACTCCTCTGTATGTATGCTTTACCTTGCCTAGGGAAACTCAGTTTGATCTTCTTTCCAAAAGGATGAAATAAAAGTAGATACCACGTTCCCTAATAAAATAGGGAGCTAGGAGGGGTCCATGGCTACTGTGAAATTGGCTTTTGTCTTAATTGCAAGTGGTAGCAATTTAAGTGTTAATGTTTTCATAGGCACAGTTAGCATTTTCTTTCAAAGCTATTAAAGATCTCAAAAGGGTTGCATTTTCTATCAATAATCCTTTACTGTGGTGAGAAATAAAGATACAAAGGTAAGTTCATCTTGATATTCAGGACTCCCAGTTGTTTTATCACAATATAAATAAATGTGTGTTTTCTCAGGTATGTAGGTAAAAATAAGCTGACTGTTGCTCAGTTTTGGTTTTGTCAATTTAAAAAGTATGCTAACTGTGTGTTCATAATAAAACAAGTAACCGAGTGTTACAAGAGAGACGTCTCGTGGCAGATGGTCTCTTGTTTGCGTGTTTGAATGTCACCATGGAAATTATTCTTGTTTGTACACTGCAATGTTAAGAAAAAAATCCCAGGTACTGGATCAAAAAGGATTTGCTGTCCTGGATTATAAATAAGAGGCTTTATCCCTCTGGTTTTGCTCTCATCCATGTTCTTATATAAGCACATATGGTAATTTATACATGTGGAAATGGCCATGGAAGGGACAGCTTAAACAAATTTACTGTAACATGACTTGTATTTGTTTTCTGGAATTTTAATAGCTTTTCTATTAAAGTGTGGGCTACAAGAATGTTCCGTCATCATTAGAGAGTGCAAAAGGGACTGCTTCTTTTTGGAGGTAATAGTATGAATTGTTACCAGACCTATTGAATATAATGCAGGAAATACACATAAATGTACTTCTGTGTTTCAAGGCACTGTTTTTTTAATAAACCGCTATAAGACAAGCTGTAAAATCCCTTGGGAGTATAATCCCCTGGATTTTTGTGGCAGTGCAGCAGTCTACGCTGACTAGAGAAATGTCTCATTAACCTTAAGATGAAAGAATAATACAAAGCAATTCTGCCTAATTCTATAATTTGTCATGAGGAAGTTTTGTCTGAGAAGTATAAAACCCCCAAATGTAATTAGCTAACAATTTTATTCCTGGCAATGTAAATCCGGAGTCAGATTTCTGTGTTGTTTTCTGGTAATCATTCTAACCTCCTTCTTTCTCTCAAAAACCACATAAGTGAGAGGTGCCCAAGTACTTCTTAAAAGAAAAACAAAGGAACAAACAAAAAAACCAAACAGAAAATTAATTCAGGCCAGAACTTCTGGATTGTTGAAAATGTTTGAGTTTTAGAATTTGAGTCTGGAAGTAGAAGAAATACTTCTGAAGGAAGCTGTAAAAGTCAGATTACATAATTATCAGATTCATTGATTCAGTGTATTACAAGGAAGGTCTCAGAATGCTTCCTCTTGCCTTTACTTACTTCAGATGAGGTCTGTGAGAAGAGATCATTATTAGTCTGCAAGAACAGATCACGTGTAAGTGAGGGCATTCAGGTCTTTTCAAATTTGTCTGCAGTATTCAGGCATTTTGTAAATACTTGCTCCAGCCTTGAAATGGCATCGTTACTTGATGCTATTGAAACTCTTTTCATAAGATGCAGTATAATGTCTGTTGTATGTCTTCACAAGCCTGCGAATGGAATTAATAGTTAGAAGCATGAATGTCTCAGTTGCTCTGCAGATGGATCATTTTCTCCTTCAAGCGATTGCCCGTATGCTTGTTCCCCCTGTGTCTATGTTCATGTCCATTCTCTTGAGCTGAAGTTTTTTTTCAGTGCTGGACCACCACTGGGGTGCAGTGTCTCTAAGGCTGCAGCAGCTTTGTTCCAACAGAGTTAGGTTTATAGAATAACTTTATTCTTTTAATTCTTGACTTATTTTCTATTGTTCCTTCTTTTACCCTGTTCAGTGAGAAATCAGGCAGAGGCAACTTCAAGTTCTCTGTCCAGGTGTAATTTGCAGAAAAGTGCTTCTGGTTTTAAACCTTTGTCCTTCGTGCACAAATATCACTTAAATGGCCAGAAATACCATCCCTGTTGCTTCACTGGAAAGCACTATCCCAGCAGCCTTCTCTGAGGGCTGGAGGTGCAAGCGGGGAAGGAGCATCAAGAGAAACTGTAGAACTGTTTTCACAAAATCTTCCTTTTATTTTTTTTTTTTCCTCTTTGATGTTGACCATACCTACTTGCTTGTTCTGAGACATTGTGCCATTCTAATTACTTTTCACGGAGGGTAAAAAACCTGCCTTGGATGAAGTATTGGGTGTTGGTTTACAGAGTGGCTTCCTGATGGATTTGCTGATGAGGAAGGGATTTATCCAACCTCTTTGTGCTTGAAGAGAGTTACGCAGTGGTACAAGGGAAGCTAACCATTCTGCCAGTCTTTCCCACCACAACTGATCACTAAGCAACTGGAAGCTCAGAAGCAGGGTGGGAGGGAATGAAAAAGAGCAATTCTTAGTCTTGTGCCTGCATATATTTGTTCTTGGAATCCCTGAGATCTGTTCATATTTTTCCTGCCTGAGCCTCAGTCTGCTTGGAATTTTGGTGCAGGAGATTTTCATTAGCTCTTTTCCAGTACTGGTCGGGGGGACACTTTGTTCTTACAAGGTTACTGATTTTAATTCAAGAAGATAAAATTGACAAATACTTTGCAAAATATATATGTGTATATTTCTGTGGGTTTATGTGGTTTATATCTGTTCCCAGGTAAAAGCACAGAACTAAGGTCTAAGTAATCATAACAGCAGTAAAGGCTAGGATATTATGTAGAAATGTTGCAGTTATCCCAAATTCAGCTGTGACTATCCAATATCTTTAGCATTTAAGGGAGATAACAGTCCAGATCTAAAAAGATTCAAAAAAATAACATTACTGGGGCATCCTGATAGTCCCATCATGATTTGAGGCAAAGCCATGTAGTTAGTTTTTAATATATGTAATTATTGAAGTGTTTTGATCCCCAGTTAGATCAATCTAGCAGTGTCCTTGTTCAAGGGGAAAAAATATCAAGTTTTATGGCGAAATGCATCAGTACAGACTTACAGCACTTTATGATACTCTAGGAGTAACACAGGCAGCCATGACATAATGGCCAATTAAACTGGGTTTACAGCTGTTTTCCAAGAAGTTAGTGAAGGTTATCTTTTTGTATCAGGAATGTGTCTCACATTCCTACACCTACTCTGTTACCTCAGCTGTAGCTTTCTGGTTATGCCTGCATCTTCTGGTTTTTTTTTGTTTTTTTTTTTCCCTTGTGTAGGAATGTTCTACATTTTTCACCTAATACATGTTATTGTTTGGAGAGCAGTAGAATGGAAGCCATAAAGACTTGTAAGCTGTAAAGAGTGCATGCAGGAGTGAAGAACTGGAGACACTTATACTTGAAGGTCAAGGAGTAACTGATTAAGGCTGGGAGCAGAAGAAAATTTAAATCAGAATTCAAAGAGGACTGACATCCAATAGATGAGCAATAGGGATGAAACTGAAACTTCTTACTTTTATGAAAAGCTTCTCAGTTTTCATGAAAATAGGGAGAGAACAGAGAGTCTTTAAAGACTCCACGTGATGGACACATTACTGAAATTTAGAGGGCAGAAGGGAGGTGGATTTTGTCTCATTCTTCTATATTTTGTCAGAAGATACCAGTGTTTTTGTCAAGAGGAAGAAAAGGTTAGATGGAAATGATAGAGAATAGAAAGAACATTAGTTCCAACTTCAATGGAATGAAAAAATTGGGTTTTAGTGGGTGCAACAGAAAAGGAGAACATGAAGTTGTGCATAGCAGTGTTGTGTCTGAGGTAAAGGCCTTCTATTAAAAGGCTAGTTAAGTGTTGGAATAGGCTATCAGGGCAGATTATTTGAAAACTGTTAAAAATTGATTTCTTCACAATGGTATAGGTTATTTTACTTTCTTCAGTGGAAAAAGGTGGACTGGATGATATTTTAATGTTCTTTACAGCTCTGTATTTCTATAGCTCTTTGTAACTCTTTTTCAGTCTAGTGGCTTTGGTCTGCGTGGTTGTTCACTGTAGAACATGACATGAAAGTGATGAATCTTAAAGATGCTGAAGCAAAATATGCCTCTGGAATTTATATCCTGATCAAATATAATTATGCTTAATCTAGGCTTCTTTGCTCAAGCTTTTCTAAATATTTAAGCCTTGTCAGCCAAAATGGTTCACAGTAGTGTCTAGCAGGGTTTTTAGTCCTTTTAAATAAAATCTTAAATATTCCACAATATTTTTCAGTTGTTTGAGCTTTTGATTAAAAAGTAGCCAAAAGCATGTTGCTGATATGAGCTTTTAATCATTTTCATCTGTTTATTGATTAAACATTCAAATGTCAGAGTTCTAGAACAGTGATATCTAATGCTTGAACAGTTTAATTGAAATCTTCATGCTTTTGTTTTTGTAGGACCTTGATGTTGGAGTAAAGAAAGTGAAGTTATATGTTGATGAGAACCTTGTATTTGATGGTGAATTAGAAAGAGCCTCTGGAGATCTCACTGACCACAGCACTACAATTGACCTTACAGATGACAAGCAAGATCTCTCTGCATGTTCTTCGGATGAAAGGAAAGAAGTAAATGCACCTGCAGTCACAGAGAAGAAAGCAGACCTGCATTTTAAATGCTTACAGTCAAACAGTACTTCACTAAACTGGAAATCTCTGCCACAAGAAAATCTTCTTGAACATAAGATGAACTCAGTCAGCTTTACAAAGAAAAAATTGTCTGAGTTAGAGGATGATCTAAAAGTGTTACCATCTCAAGTTTGTATAAGAGATGCCAAAGAGAATGCCACAGTACAAGCACTTACGGAGCATGTTGAATCTGATGATGAACTTACTTTAAGCGAGCAAATGGAAAAGCTAACAGGAAGAAAATTGTCTGATTCTACAAGTGCGATTCCTTCTTGGTTACAGTCGTCTTCCCAAGTAACAGAGAATAATCAAGTTTCTTCCAGTAAGCAGAAGCCTCCCTGGCTTGCTACAGAACATTGCTTAGGCTTGAAATGTCAAACACAGTCAGATGGAATAATGAAAAACTTCTCAGATCTGACTAACGAGGATGTCAAACGTCAGAGAAATGAACTGGGAAGATCCAGTAGTAGAAATGCAAATGAAGATGAGAGATCACAAATGCTGACCAGAAAGGATGGTGGTGTGGGCTTGGACACATCAGAGCAACTTTCTAACAAAAATTGCTGCAGCTTACAGTACCCTACAAGTGGAAGGAGAGGTGTTAGATATGTAAAAAAGAAGAGATTAAACACTGTAAATCTTAGAGAAGATGATTCTGCACTCAAAGGTAAGAGGTCACAATAGCAACCTTAGTGCAAGCACTGACATGCTATCCATTTCGCAGAAGCACAGAATCATTTAGTTTGGAAGGGACTTCTTGAGATTCCTGGAGGTATAGGCAGTGGGTTTTTATCTGTGGTATTTGCAGTATTAAATTTTTCTCATTCATACTACAACAACGCTCTGAGTCTTTCCTTGTCCTACACCTGACGTGAAATGCTCTTTTTCTGAAAAATTTACATTTTTAGTTAGTGTTTTTAAATTTATTTGGAGAAGATTGTAGACTAAATTTCAGTAAATTCTAAAAATTGACAGTCCTGCAGACAGCAAATGTTCACTAATGTCAATTGAAAACTGAAAAAAGATAAAGTGTGACCTCAAGCTAGTGAGTAAATTTACAGAGTTTGTGTAATAAGTTTGTCTTTCTTGGTGAGAATATATGCTGAATATATTTATTGAGAGTGAATGGAAAACTGCCCTTATTTTCCCTTCTCTGCTGATGACGTTCCATATCTCTTTCAGACCTCTCCCTCAGACATCCCTCTTCATTTATGAAGAATTTTCTAGTAAATTTAGCTGTTACCTGGTCCATGCTTTTGATTATTCTTGTCTTCTCCAAACCTTTTTTTAGTTTGCCTGGATCCTGTTAGAGGTGGGGGATCCAGATTTGTGTGGCTGTGTTCTGCCTCTGGCAGTAGCTGACAGTGTGTCCCCAGGGAAGAGCATGAGAACTGGGCAACCTCTAAAGTTCTCCTTTGGCAGTCTGTAATTCTTTAGCATTCAATAACTTGTCTCAAATGAAGACAGTCTGGCAGAACAACAAGGCCCGGACAATGGGAAGAAGAAGTTGCAAAAATACAAATTGAAATTTTGGGTTTGATTGAATAAAATTAACCATCAGAACAATTTATCTTGCTGTATATTGTATTTGTGTGCTTACATTGAAGTTATGGTCATAAGGGACAGGAAGTGTGCCGAAATGCAGCAATGCCAGGTCAAATTCTGCAGCAGTATTGCATTACGTTTTCAGACAAAAGTGAAGAAAATGGATCTTTCAAAACTTAGAATGTCTGAATTTTTCCTTCTCTCCCCCTCTGTGGAGAAATCAGCAATTTTGTAAGTATATCTGAAATTACACTTCAGAAGAAGCAGAAAGCGCGGAAGTAGTTGGAATAACTCCCATCTCCCTTCGCCCGCCCACGCGCTGCAGCCCCTTTCACACGTTTTACAGTATCTCTGTTAGATTAAAAACTTGTCAACATAATGGAAACTGTAAATAAATCTCACCTTAGTAATTGCTGTTCAGTTGTACAAATGGTAACAATTTAGGAGTTTAAATGTAAACCAGGAGATGAGAGTTATCATGATTCTAATTATAATGTTGTCTAATTTTACTCAGAGTGGGTTTTGTCATCTGGTGCTTAAAACTGCTTATATGTGTTTGTCCCTGGGAGAACTGCATGCCATCTAGCAGCTCAGGTTCTCTCTGTACTGTGCAGGGTAAAACCATCTTCAGAGTGGAGCTGAGTGAGCATTAACAACAGGGAAACAGTTTTAAGTGTCTGCCTAAGAGTGGTGAATTGTAATTGGCACGGGGCATGGGGAACTGCAGTCTCCCAGTAGCAGTATGTGACAAAGGGGAGGCTGCACGAGCTCATGTGCAATGTCACAGCACGGCTTTAGTCGTTAAATGAAGAATAACAAGAACAACATAAATTAGAAATAGCACGTACACGCATGCTTGGCTCGAGTTAATGTTGCTATAAAAACATACAGTTTTTCTTTGATAACTAGTTTAATGTGCAAAGGAAATGATGGAAGTATGCTGGTAAAATTTGCAAGTAACGTATAATTTGGGGTATTGTGAGTTAAGAGGATTAAACAACTGCACAGAAAGATGAACTTGAGGACTGGAGCAATAGCGATGGAATGCAATTCAGTAGTAATGCTTGTAAGGTCATTTGGGGATTAATAACAAAAAATTAAGTTGTAAGCTGAGGAATCATCAATTGCAAATGACTGAGGAAGAGAAGGATCTTGGTTGAGTAGTTGATCACAGACTGACTACGAAATGGTTGTGTGACGCAGGCGTGACTATAGCAGTGCGCTCCGAGGATGGATCAGCTGAGGCATTTCTGTTGGTTAGGGAAATGTTAATATCTCCATACAGGCACTCGTGAGACGTCAGTTGGAAAACTGCAGTTCTGATCATCCATTTTCAGGAAAGCTGATTATGAAGTGGAACAGATACAGAAGAGAGTTTTTAGAATGATTTGGGAAATGAAGCGTGTGATTGTGGCATGGAAATATGGTTACTATTTATAACTGCAGGGAGGAAAAATGAGATTAACACAACAGAGGGTTCTAGAAGAAAGGTGGGGTTTTTTGGTTTTTTTTCAAGCTTGTGTTGCCTCAAAATGCAGTTTACTAAAGTTTTGAGAGGAATTATATATTGTGTGTTGCCATCAGAAGTAGGACGAGGGACTTGGTGATTCAAGACACCCTTCCTAAACCCACAGGGGAGATGCACATTTGGGGTGTCAGTATTTCTGGACTCTGGGACAGCATCCATCATACAGTTCTCTCGGGCATGCAGAAGGCTGGGAGTGTGTCTGTATCATCTGCAAGATAAATACTCTTTATCTACATGCAGAGTTTATTGTTCACATGGCTCCAGTAAAAATAATGAATTTTAGATTCTAAAAGAAATGCCAAACCCTATAAACCTTCAGACACTGACCTCTGCTTTTGGGCTGTTCTTAGCTTTCCTTTCAGAGCTCCACTTCTCCTGTTGTCATTCCTTAACAAAGCTAACAAAGCTATTAACCTCCCATTGAAAACCACTCCTGTTGAACTGCTGGAGAAGTGCTTCAGAGTTGTAATCTTTATAACTACTTGAAGTACTTAACAGTAAAAAAAAAACAAAACTTTTTTTTTTAAAAAAAGGAGAAAACCTCCAAAACAAGGGAAGCCAGTTGGTGTGAAATACTCTTCTGCACATGCTCGTCCTGAAATTTTCAAGCTTTGACATTTTAAAGCAGTAAATATATATACAGTATCTTCTTCAGGTGAATTGTGAGGCTCTGGGAAGTCTGGGATCACCCACCCCATGAGTCTCTGTATGGACAATGGTTTGAACAAGGAAGTGACTTACAAAATGACTGATTGTCTCTGAAATATGTCCCTTTGCTTCCTATCTGCATTTCCCTTGCTGGGTAAGGAGGACTGGCCAGGTTGGTCTCCAGCCTTTCATTCTGGAAGACAACCCTCTTTCAGGTAGTTTCCCATCTGCTTTAAAGTTGTTATTTTTATCTTGCTTGTCCCCAGTGTAAATGATTATTGCCATAGATAGGTTAGGAACATTGCCTCTTTCCCAGTGTTTCCAAAAACAAAGTTAAAAGTTAGTCTCGAGCAGTCTGTTGGGAGAACATTATTTTGCATTTCGTGGCAATTCGCATTTATTCTTGATAGCCATTTGTTTTCGTATCCACTCAAGGACGTTGTACAGAAGTAAAATCTAGCCCATGGGCCTGTAATTGTTTAGTTCTCCACTTGCTTTTCTCGATTTATTTGAAGAAAATATGTAAATGGCAGCTTTATTGAAAATCTTTGTTATTATCTGCGCTTAATTGTTTTGTGATGGAAATTAAGCAGCTCCCTGGTGCAGTCACAAGGAGAACATGCTTTGCTCCCATTGTGCCCCTCTAATTTGTCACCCCCACTGCTTTCCTATTTAGATACTTTGTCATTATCCCCCTTCTACATCTCACACTTCCTGAAAAATATTTGGACATTACCTGCACGGAATGCAACGCTCGCCTCATCCTCCTTGTATGCTGAACCTACTTCTTTTCTCACCACCTTTCCTTGTATACACCTGGCTGATTTTGACAGGAAGCACTAGGTTTTCTCTGTAATGTTTTAGAAACTTAACCAATTCAGCCATTTCCAGCTGTATGAAAGATCTGCAGAAATGTGGCCAGCTGATTTAAACCATTGGGACAGCCACACAATAAATATCAATGGGCAAAATCCAAGTTTCTGTAAGTGCTGAGTCAAGAATTTGCAGTTTCAAACTTAGTTGCGTTTTTGTATCTTGACATGTGCTCTGCTCTTCAATATTTAAAAGTGATTGTTTTCGTCATGTCTTAAAGGAGAAGGGAAATTGGGGTGTGTAGCCTTCATAATAGGGAGGCAATGTAAAAGTGCAAGGATAAGAGAATTTCACAGTAAGGGAACATGAATATGACCAGCATAATTCTGGAAAGTCTGTGTTGTAGTGCTTTGCTTCCAGTCCTGTTTATGCATTAAATGCCTATGTAATGTTGTTTTCAGATGAAGACTTTTCTGTTGAGGACAAAACAACCTCTAGAGCAAAGTTGCACAATGAGCAAGAACACACTCTGCAGGAGTCCTGGAACTCCTTGGTAAAGTTTAATTATTCCCATCGTGGCCGAATCTCTAACATGGATTTTCAAGGGGATATCTTTGATGAGTTTCTCCATCAACAGAAAATCAACCGCCCTGGAGAAAATCAGCAAATGAGAAAAGAGGGACTACAAACACTACCAAAAAGGCAAGAAGAAGAAAATTCTGTGGAGGCACATGATGGAAATGATTTTAAAATTCCTGTTTTACCTTATGGGCAGCACTTAGTGATAGACATTCGAACAACATGGGGAGACAGACATTATGTTGGTCTTAATGGAATTGAAGTTTTCAGTTCTAAAGGAGAGCCTGTTCAGATTTCAAAAATAACAGCTGAACCACCTGATATAAATATTTTACCAGCTTACGGCAACGATCCCAGAATAATAACCAACCTAATTGATGGGGTAAATCGGACGCAGGATGATATGCATCTCTGGCTAGCACCATTCACCCCTGGAAAACCTCACTTTATCTTTATTGACTTCATGAATTCCTGTCAAATAGCTATGATTAGGATTTGGAATTATAATAAGTCTCGCATACA
>NW_010322775.1:32601-58810 GCF_000700745.2 Antrostomus carolinensis
TTAGATGAACAATGCATCTTTAAAGGAGAAATTGCAAAAGCTTCGGGAACGTTGTCTGGAGGTATGCTATCATTTCTTCTTTTCTTTGTGGAAACAATGCAAACAACTACATTTAGCTTGTTTGTTATTGCTTTCCACTTCAAAGCAAGCTGCCACTCCGTATACTATTTCGTCCTTTTAATTTCAAAACGTCATGCAAAACCCACTAATGCATTCTTCAATGATATTGTGAATTTCAGTGGCATATAGAGCTAATTTCTATTCTTAACGCTATCTTAGCAACAAGACCATATTTCAATAATATCAGATAGTCACTAGACATGTAAAAGTTGCAGATTCTTGCTTCTTTTCACAGATACTTTCTTTTGGTGATGGAGAAGCTTTTTTCCCATTTTCTATGTATTTGAAATTTGACTGAGTTCTTGAGGTTTTTCTGCTGTGCAGTTGAAGTTTGAGACTTAACATACTAACTATATCAGTAGTCAGTATCAATTTATCTATTATCTTTAAAAATGACTGCAAATTAAATGTAAATAAGGACCTAAAATAGTTTTTATCACTGTATATATTTTTTGTATGGTTTCTCCATTAAATTCTGTATGTTGCCTTCAGCTCCAGAGCACTTTGGGGATACTATATTGTTCACTACTGATGATGATATACTTGAAGCTATATACTGCTATGATGAAACATATGATGGAGAAATGGAAAATGTCAGCTCCTTGAGATATGAGGAAGAGCTAAAGAGGCCAACAACTGCTGATAGGGAGGGAGATGAAAGACCTTTTACACAAGCGGGTTTAAGAACAGAGAATCAACAGGTAGGGGCCTCTATCTTCAGAACTCTCTGTAAATGTCTTTCTGAAGCAGGACATGGAAGTAGGAGACACTGATTTCCATGATGGAGTAAAACTCTGCAGAAGAACTAATACAGCAATCTGTCTATTTTAAAGATTTTTTTTTTTATCCACTCAATAATTTATGTGATTTTTTTTTTTTTTTTTTTAAAGCCCAAAAGGCCCTCCCAATTTTGGTATTCCTGATTAATTAATAAGACTACAAGGAAAGCTATACTAGATTGTGTATATATATATTTACTTTACTTACTTGGACAGAGATTAGAGGGAGTTCTTTTGATTTAGGTACTCCTGAAGGTTTATGTCACTGACAGTGATTTTTACCATAGAGTTATTCATGTAATGAGTAGCTATGCTCCCTGTCACTCCAAACCAAAAGATTTTTCCTTATTTTTCACACAAAGTATATTCTTGTTTCTTCCTCCACAAATTAAGTATCTCAAATGAGAAGGATCTCCCCCTCAACCCTCCCTTTATTTTTTTCTTGTTTTCTTTTTTGACTAGTATTCCCACAGGTCTGTGTGCATTTTGCAGCATAAAAATTCCCCTTTGCAATTCCATACAGTACTTGAAGGAAGGGCATATTTTCAAGCACTGGAGTCTTGCCTTATACCACTCCAACCCAACAGTCCAGTGTCTGAGCAAAGATCCTGCAAGGTTTTCTGCCCAAGATGGTGTGGGGCAGTCTTTGACCTGATTTCCATCAAATCTTAGAATCTTCATGAGCAACTACTGTCTGGTCCTTACTCAGAGCCTCTGCCTTTTATTTTGCTGTTCATCTGCGATGCTCTTCATTCTCTTTTCTAACTCTGAAACGCGCTGTATCAGCAATGGAATAACAAAAGCTATTGTGACTGAGCCATTGATCTCCCTGTCATTCCTAATTTGCTGGTAACATCAAGATTTTGTAGATGGACGCTTATGCTGTCAGAATGATACAGATCTACTAGATGTCTTCCCCGGCATAACTTTGTCATTCAGACTAGTATTGGGTTGGAACAGTCTCTACCTGTTGATCATCCATCCTTTTTTCCTGTAGCATGTTCAGTGGATGAAATAGTGTTTTACTGCACTGACTACAGAACTTTTCAAAAGCTCTTGTGGAAGCGTCTTACTTTCTAGTCAATATTATCCATGGTCATCTGTCTTTCCCATGAATTGGGTAGTCCTTAACATGGCAACTTTTATAGCAGGTCAGACCCGTAACTAATGCACTCGACCCAGCTCTGACTGTGGTCAATAGTGGATGCCTAGGGGAAAATGTAATAATAGAGCAAACATGTTTGTCTGAAACACTCATCCAGCCCTTGGAAATTTGTCTCACAAGGACTTATTGACTTAACCTTTGTGTTTAGTATCCTGCCATGGATTTTAGATTTTTGTTGTGTCAGTTCATCCACTAGATTTTTGAACCCATGTGTGCTTTTACAACTTACAACACTCGGTGGTAAGTTTCCCAGCTTAACTTGCATAGCACAATGAACCTATTTCTGTTTGTCTCTAGGTTCGTTTAATGTCCTGTAGTTTTTGTGATGGAAGAAACTAAATAATTATTCCTATTCCCTTCTTCAAGCCACTCGAGATTTTTGCCCCTCCATTACAATCTCTTCTAAATCTCTCTTTTCCAGAATGGTCAGTGCTTCTTTAGTTATTCCTCACGTGGAAGGTGCTATACAGTATGGTCATGTGTAGGAGCGTGGCAATACTTTCTACTTTGTTTTGCTTTTCCAATAACTGCTGTATTATGGTGATATTTTGTTTCACCTGTAAGGATCTAAGAACACAGGTAGGACAGTGTTTGCAAGCAGAAGTAATTGAAATAGTAAAAAACTAGACCATATCTGAAAGAAAAGATTGTGGGCACCAGTGGAATGAAGGGATTTGAGTAGCCAAGAAAGGAGGAAGAGAGAGAAGAGTTGATAAGGTGGCTTGACACAGATGGTTTATGGCTGCAAGGGAGGGTTTTATTCAGCATTCTATAAAACCAGTAGCTTTATTGTGGCTGTGGGTTTTGATATTCAGTAGAGTTGTAAATTTTAATTCCCAGACTGGTCTTTTAAAGTTGTTCTGAGAAAAAGGCATCAAACAAAAGAAAGAGGTACTGTTTTGTAAGAACCCTCACAATAGGAGGGTTTTTTTCCATCTTCTGTAGGTTACCCATGTGTGTTTATTTCAGTACACAGTTCTTGTTCAGTTTCACGTACTTAATTACCACAAGGACATTTGCTACTACATGAAGCATAGAATCATAGAATCTCCTGGTTGGAAAAGACCTCTGAGGTCATTGAGTCCAACCGTACCTGTCCAGTACTAAACCAGATCTCTGAGCACCTCATCTCCCCGTCCTTTAAACATCTCCAGGGATGGGGACTGAGCCACCTCCCTGGGCAGCCCATCCCAGTGCCTGAGAACCCTTTCAGTGAAGAGTATTTCCTGACATCCAACCTGTACCTCCCCTGGAGTAACTTGAGGCCATTTCCTCTTCTTCTGTCACCAGTTACCTGGGAGAAAAGACACACACCTGCCTCTCTCCACCCTCCCCTCAGCCTCCTCTTCTCCAGACTAAACAACCCCAGTTCCCTCAGCTGCTCAGTATATGTTCCCAGTATATTGCAGTCTGGGAACATACAAGTATAAGATCCAGGATGTCAGTGCTTGTGCTGCAGGAATCCAATAGAACAGTAGGAGCAAAGTGTTGAGAAGCCCCCTTTTTTTTTCTTTTCTTTTTTTCCTTTTTTTTTTTCTTTTTTTTTTTTAAGGCAGAATATATGTTCATTTCACATATCCTGAGTGACAGGAAGTCTACTTCTAGTGATGAATGAAACTATAGAGAATGAGTCTGGACTTCTAATTTCCTGTTTGGCTTTTCAACTACTAATGAGGATTGAGCTTTGGATGTTTTTGTAGGACTACTTAAAATAGTGCCACAATTTCATTCTAATCTGCTATTGTTTTGTTTGGAGCCCAATACTGTATGTGTAAAGTTAGGATTGTTTTCCTCATGTGCAGTGTTTTTACATTTACCTACAGTGAACATAATTAGCCATTTTATCACACACTCAATGAAATCAAGTCTATCTTCAACACTTTGCAGTTGCCCTTTGTCTTTACTGCCCAAAGACCCCCAGTATGATCAGCAAATTTTATCATCTGTTTATTCACTTTCCAGTTTGCTATGTTGAATAGCATAGGTTATTGTTAATTAATATTGTCAAAGGACAAGTGCAAGCTTTTGGACAAGTTTGCTTGTTTGTTCTGCCCCTTGATTCTGGAGAATTTCAGCCTCTTTGAGATAGGTAGCCTGCACTAGGGAGTCTCCCAGTTATTAATCCTATATGCACTAACAAAAAAAAACCCCGATAGTCTTGACTTTCTAAGGACCCATATGATCTTCTGCATTTTGGGGAATGTGTTGCAGGACAGTCTGGTTGGTGAGGCAAAGGCAAGATTGATATACAAAAGGCTGAACATAAAAAATAAAATTAAAAAAAAAAAGGAAATAGACAAAAAAACCCCCACCAAAAAATTCCCACTTTATAAACAATATGTCTGTAATGTATAAGTGATATGCATGTTCATTGTACCTGTTGGTTTACTTTTTAGGTTCAAGAGCCAGACCCTCTCCCTGAATGTATACCCAAGGAATCAGGAATATTTACTGGGAAATGTAAGTTCTTACGTTTACTTCTTGCTTAAGTACCTTTCCCACTAACATGTTATCAAGGAGGATCTGATTTCTCAGAGCTGTAGAAAACTTTGTGACAGATGTCAGGTCTAGAATAAAGAGTAATTGAATATTTAAGGCAGAAGCTTTGTTTACTATGGTATTTAGAACATTATATTGTAACAGTTGGCTTTTAATCTCAGAAAAATAACACTAGTCATTTGTCTAGTCCCTGAATGGGATTTGTGATAGCTGTGGCCATTACCCAGTAATTCTCTCCCAATCCTATCTATTTATGTAGACTGACTGGATTTCTCAGATCAGACTGACAATAGAAACCCTACAGTAAAGCTAGACCAGAATGTTACATCCATACTTAAAAGTACCTGATTTCTTTATCCTGTGCAAAAAAACAACTCTCAGTGGGCCTTTAGATTAATTTCCAGAGAGCTTCTGGATGGCCCAGAAGTTTCAGTATCAATTCCTATTCCTCTGACCAGAACAAGAGAAATTTGGTTCTTGGGCCTGGCATAAAATCTTTAGCAACCTGTGATGTGCTCTCTGAAAATGCACACAATGCTGCACCTATCTGTGAACTACACCTGTGATCTGTGAACTATATCTAGATCTGTGAATTCTATCTATCAACATGTCTATGGTCAATTCACATCTCTGAACTTAAGATGTCTTTCCCTTTTCTCGTTTCTCAAAGTGAGTGAAAAATACAGTGAGGGTATGGGTCAGAGCTCAGCAGATGCAGTCTCTCATACTGACACACTATTGTTAATCAGCTGATGGGCTAACTTGTCTCTGCCAGACAAAGAGGTCCTAATTCCCATGGGTTCTTGCAGGGAAAGAGTTGGAAAAAGCTAGTTGCATTTAAGGGAGGCTTTCCATGTCTTATGAAATGCCAAAGAAACACCAATTTATTGTCTTACACGGGAAAAAACTGCCATTAATTGCTACAAGGGATTATCTTTGTAAATGACCTTGCACAAAAGCAAAAAAACCAACTAGAAGCTACAACCTGACTTTTGCAAATGATTTCTTTGTACCCTGTCCTGCCTGTGTATATTGTTCCTGGTTCTCCTTACGCTGTGGGCTGGTCCTATAGACCTGAGTTCAGAGTCCTCTTGCTTCTTCTTGTTTTGGGAAATTACTGGGACTTGTGCAAAGCTTAGGATCCCTACTGCCTTTTTCATCTGGCACTCCTGGTAATAAATTGTGCACGGGGTCATAGAGGATTTGTATCCTTGACCTGTTGTGGGTAGTTTTCATCTCTTTCATCCTGCTGCCAGTCATAATATGAAGGAGAAATAGTGCCTCAAAGTGTGATTATTCACTGATGCAAAGTCCAGCTAGTGGCTAGTTACTAGAGGTGTCCCTCAGGGGTCAGTATTATAGTCTACGCTGATTAATGTTTGGGGGTTTTTTTAAAGAACTTGGATGATGGGATAAAGTGCAATTTCAGCAAGGTTGTGGATGATACCAAACAGAGGAGAGTGGTTGGTATGCTGGAGGGCAAAGCTGTTCTTCAGAGTCACCTCAACAGGCTAAAGAAATGGTAACCTCATGATGTTCCCCATTGTAACCCCATGAAGTTCAGAGCAAATGTAAAGGCCTGTGTGTGGGATGTAATAACCCATCCCACAGGACAGGCTGGGGGCCATTCTCAGGGATGCACATAGGATTGAGTTGAGAGGCAGCAGAAAGAATTTCTGACTAGATATTAGGAAATCTTTTTTACCCTGAGTGCAGTCAAACACTGGAACAGAGGTTGAGAGAGATTTTGAAATCTGGCAGCCTTGGAGACATTGAGCCTTGCACTGAATGAGCTCCTGAGAGACCTCATCTGATGGACAAGCTTGGAGTCAGACTAGAGACCTCCAGAGGTCCCTTCTACCCTGCATCATTCTGAGATTCTATGAAGGTATTTGACACGGTGATGTGAAGACAACTCCTTGTGTGGATAACTGCTTCACCCTATCTTTTCCCTTTTGTTTCAAAATATATTCAGATTTTGCCTGAGAACTCTGCATGCTTGTACATTGAGCAAGTTTAGTCTGCACAATGGCCTTGGGAATAGCATCTAATATCAATGTAGCCATAGCTCCAAACTTGTCAGCTAATAGGACTATTTATTTCTTAGTGTCCTTGTAAACGCTAAAGGGATCTTCCACTCAAGTGAATTTATGTGTATATCAAGACTTAGTCTTGTGGAAATTGTTGCAGCTATTTATAGGTAATTGGGCTGAATGACTTAATAGCTAATGCTTGTTTGTTTTATAGGGCATCATGACTACTGGTGCTTCTTTAGACATTATCCAACCTGATTATTTCTGGGCTTCTATAATGTGTGAAATGAAAGATGTTTTTAATTTCCAGTGATGGATTTTTATGGAACCTGATCAGACTGGAATATTATTTGTTATATCTGTATATGGTCTTTATCTTTTTTCAGTAAGACATGAAACAGGTGGAAGATAGATGTACAATCTTTTGTCTGCCCAGTTTTTCTTTCCTATTTATTTTCTGGAGATACAGGCTAATCAGCATTGCTGCTTTTCAAATACTTCCATGTGTCTAGTTCTGACATGAAGAAAGTAACTTAAACACATTAGTAAACCCAATTTGTTTTTTGGTTTAACTATAAGCTTGTTTTCTCTAACAATTCATGGATTTATGAGAAATTGGATTTATATGGATCTATATAGTCATTTATCTGGCAAAAGATGATAGATATGACTTCAGACTAATAGGTCTTCTCTGTGTCTGCTTAATCACAAAATCTGTCATGTAAGAGCTTAAATGTATCATTGAATTACTGTCAGTCTGAGTAATGAAACACTCGATAACGTGCTTGATCAGGAGTTGGATGTTACAAATGAACAAGGCGTTGGTAGCCACTAAAGGGCTAATCTCACACAGATTTTCAGGAGGTGCTATGCTGTTCCATGGAGGTAGGCATGCGGATCAGGAAGTATCCAAATGCAGCATCCACAGTTATTTAATCTAAAGAAAATACACACACTGCTAATTGTTGGGGCTTGCATGCATATTTATATTGTCTCCTTACTTCAAACTAGCAAGTATGTCTATAGATATATTATATGCATATTCTTTATATAGGCCTGCAGCTGAATTTTACTATGACCTGGGGAGACTCTCATTACCTTGGACTGACGGGACTTGAAGTGATAGGAAAGAATGGTCACGCGTTAAAAATAAGCACAGAACAGATTTCTGCTTCACCCCAAGACTTAAATGATCTTCCAGAGTATACAGGAGATTCCAGAACATTAGAAAAGTAAGTAGTGGGAGAGTTGGATTGTGCAAACATTTTCTGCAAGGTTTTTTCTTCTTTTTTCTTTTCTTTTGCTTCATGCCTGTTGTTTCCACCAACAGTTTTGGAGTTTATCAATTTTAGATACGTTTTACATCAAACTTTTTATAAAGTGATAGGATTATATAGAGTTTTATTATGTTAACACATGTTAATGTGAACATGACTTTCATACCATCACAGCTCATTCTTGGATTTCACAAGCTACCCAGGAACAGCTTGTTGTAGAAACATGGATGAGATGTTTCCAAAAGATGGTGTTTGAATTAGGAGATGGTAAAATGCCTGGTTGGTATCTCTGCCAAGGACTTTCCAGGCAGAAATGTGGGTGTTTTGTAGCATCTGTCTATGCATATGTCATGATATTTATGCAGGGTTTATCAGTAATTTTAACAAAAATTTTCAAGTTAGCAAAGGGTGAAGTTGTGTTAGGGAATTGCACAAACAGGTGTCGTTCTTCTGGCAATTCTGCAGCTTTTTTTGTTTGTTTGTTTTTGTTTTTTGTAACTTCAATTAACTTTTTTTCATTTTCGACTTTTGTAACTTCCATTAACTTTTTTACTTCCTAAAATTAACTTGTACTTCTTAAGTGGCAGTATTATGGAAATCATAGGCTATAGGTCTGGAGAGAACTTGGCATTTGTTGATATTGAAGCTGCATCCTGTTGTTTCTGAGTCTTATCTCCATTTTTAAAGGGTATTTTCAGTTGTAATCCTGTCCTGTGGCATGTTAATAGTCTGTGAATAGGTTTATGAATTAGGACTTCTCTTTTCAAAGTCTTTGTTGAATCTTCCTCAGAATGATGTATTTATCTACATGTACACTAAATGTTCTTTGTAATTTCTGCTAATCTGACTAATACGGATGTCAAGCTTACTTGTATGTAATTCCTCAGTGCTTCTGCCTGTCTATATGAAAATCTCTTCTGTAGATGTCAAGATCTAAGAAATTTTCCCATGAGATCTCCTGTGATGAAGAGGTTCTGGTGGTGGAGTCTCTGCAGAGATGCAAAGAATTCACTGGGCTTTTCTGTTGGTGTCTTCTCTTCTCTGAATGTTCCTTTTGCAGCCTAGTCATCTGTTGATCCTACAGAACTTCTGACAGGCTTTCTGCTCCTGATGTATTTGAGGAATTTTATTTATGGTACCTTTTGCTGGCTAGCCTTCATGCTCTTTTTTGGCCTGTGTATATACCTTTAGCCTTCCAGAGTTTATGGTCCTATCAATTGAAGGTTTTTTTTATGATGCCTTTTTTTGAAAGATGGCTTGTAATAACTTTCTTTTTCCTGCCACTGGACCAGGATGGCTTTGATTTTTCAAGTTCTCCCTCTTTCTAACATCTTTCTTACTAAGTGGGATACATTTGTTCTCTGCTTCCAGTATGATATCCTTTAATGTTCTCTCTGCTGTGAGTAATGATTTTATTTGGTTTTGTTTTGTTGCTCCTTTTTTCTTTTTTCTACTTCATCATTTTTGCTGAAGAACCTTTTTGGGCACAAGGAACAGGGGCTTTTTTTGTCTTTTGATATTTCTGTGAGCATGTTGAATTTGAGTGCACTACAATGCTCTTCAACTTTGGAATTGGTCCTGTGTACTCTTCAGGACCAAGTCAAGGATTATGTCTTCTCTCATGGGCTGCCTAATCAATTCCTCTGTGAAACAGTCATTATTCAAATCTTTTTATTTAAGGAACTGCCAAGTCTGGCACTCATTTTTTTCCATTAAAATTTTAAATAAATAGTAAGTACAAAGGGCAGTGTACAGAAGTAATTACAGTGGGCAATTAATTCATATTCTCCTTTGCTCCATTTGTGTGCCATATTTTGTGGTAGAAGAATAGAAAGTCAGAATTTCAAAATGAGGAGATAATGGAATTAACTTTAGTTAGTTAGTTAGCCTGAAGTCTGTGCTCTTATGAAAAGACATTGTCATGCTGGTAGAAAGCTTTTTAAAAAGGTAGGGATGTGCCTAACTGTGCATGGAGAAGGATGTGAACAAACGGTGCTTCTTTGGGTGATCCAGCTCCTTGTTGGATCCAGTGAAGTGGCACTGGCAGAGTAACACACTGCAGAGTGCCAGACAGCCTAGTTTAGCCACACAACTATATTAATGAGTTCAATTGTGTCTGGACCTTAGAGCTTTGCCTTTGGCCATTTTGGCACAAAAGTAGTGAGCTTTCCTTTGCCTGTCCCTGTTCATGCAGCAAAAACCTCAGGATTTTTCTCTTTTTCCTCAAATGGACCCAAATAAAGGAAATATATTTCCATCCCCCCACCACTATCTCTAATTCAACAATTGCATATTATTTTTGATGTTTAGTGTGCTTTTTAGTTGCTTGCACATGTGCACAATAAACCCTGGAAGCTGGAAGTGGCATCTAGAAACAAATTAACAACTAGTAAAGTACCTGATTTTCATGAGAAAAGCAAGCTTTTCCTTTTTTGCAGCTAATGGATTTTTCTCTTTGTAGGTTAATAGATGGGACTAATATCACAGTAGAGGATGACCATATGTGGCTCATTCCTTTCTCTTTTGGAGAAGATCATCTGCTCACAATCCATTTTGATAAAATTGAAAGTATTGCAGGGCTTCGCTTTTGGAACTATAATAAATCTCCAGAGGATACCTTTAGAGGGGTAAGTAAAAGAAAAGCAGCACTGCCAGCAAAAATATACAGCAGTGCATTGGAAAATTGGTACTGTGATAAATGAATATAGCTGCCTTAATAGAACACCATAAATCTTTCTAGATTGTCTGAGTCTGAATTTTGTGGCAGGTATAATGCATTTCTGTCTCCACAAACAGCAAATATTGAAAAAAAAGCCAGAGATAGTTTAAAGAAATCTTCACAGCTGATTTTTCTAAGAGACACATACAATAGCACATATTATTTTCAAGATATATGGTTCTGAAGTGGTATCCTCTCAGTACCTAGTATTTAGGCCTACTATATGATTCCATATTTCCTGGAACACAGGGACAGGAAACAGGGAACACTTCTCCAAAAACAAATTCTGTTTAGGTAAGTTACAGAAGGCCAGTCAATCAATGCTGCCTCTTCCAAGAAGCAAGAAGAGTCTCTAGAACTCTGATGTTTATTAGGGAAATTAACACCTTCAAACAGTTTGGCTAATGTAGTTTAGCTAAAATTGTATAACATATCTCCTCTCTCCTTTTTCCAAATTGCTTATTTTATTTTTTTTTTCCTACTGAATTCTTGGAATTGACTGACAACTGTCATCTGTTGTAGTATCTTGATGGCACCCTGAGTTTGGCTGTCCCTCATTTTCTGGATTTTTCTTAGAAGTTATACATGCACTTGTAATGATTATGAAGAAGTAGTTGCCGTTCACTGCATAGAACGGTTATGAATTGTTTCCAGATAACTGTTGCGTTCTCGATGTCCAAATTCAGTCAGTAGATAAGAAGAAAAATGTTTATAAGTGTTAAACTAGAGAGAGACAGGACAAAAAGAAGCAGCAAGATTCTAGAAAAAAAATCTAGAACTGAAGCTGGAAGTGTGGATCCTCCATAGGACTGGGCAAGATAGTGGGAAAGATTGCAAAACTGCTACTTTGTGTAAATTTACTTTCCAGGAATTGTGTCAGTATGAACAGTACATAAATAGGAGGTGTTCCCTCTCCAGCACAGAGCCCTGATGTCTCTAATATCAGCATGGGGTGATGCTGAGTGGCAAAGACCAGCCAAAGGGCCAGAGTGTAAGATCTTCATTTAAGCCACAATTGATCTAGGGATTTTAACATATGGCACCTAATTTTGTAATACATTATGTTAACCCAACATGTTTGACACATGGGAGGGCTCAGGAGCATCTTGAGTTTACCATCTAAACATACTCCTTGTATAACAGCTAGAGTTCTTTATTAAAATCTGTTACTGAATTGGTATGATTTGACATAAAGAAAGGCCGCTTCCCTGTGAGAGTGGTACAGCTCTGGGACAGTACGCAGTGATGGGAGACTGTCAGAACTACATCTGACAAGGCCCACGGCAACCTGATTTGGCTTTGTGGGCTTCTGTGCTCTGAGCAGGAGCTGGGACTGGAGACATGCAGAAGTCCATTCCAACCTAAATCTTTCTGTGATTCTGTGTACAAAATGCAATATGAAGAACTGTCTTTAACTGGTGATGTGGAATGTTTCTCACTACTGTTGCAAGCCCAGGCTTCTCCAAAGAGGAGCAGGGGAGATAAGTTTGAACATGAATTTTCATACCAAGCCAACTCCCTGTACGTGTGTCTCAGTTATTAAAGAAGAGAAAGAAGTGGCCAAGTTCCTAAAATCTAGCATGGCATTTGGTCTTTGGAGGCCAAACCAAGAAAGAAAGAAAGGTATATTTTCACAGTTTACTTTGCTAGGTAGGAAAAAAGAGGTGAATATGATAAAGCATGCAGGCAGGTGGCATGCCTTCAAGTCCCAGTTAGTGGGTACCATTTAAATGAGGAGTTCTAAAAAGATGAAATAAATTATTTGGAAAACTGAATCACAGAATCCCAGAATGGCCTAAGTTGGAAAAGACCTTTAAGACCATCGAGTCCAATCATTAACCTCACACTGACAAGTCCACTGAAGATGCAAGGTATCTGCTGGGCCACACTACAGGGGCTTTAGACTATAAACCTGGAGCATCATGGCATCTGTTTCCTGAAGTATTGCTGTTCCTTCTAAGAAACAGTCCCCGGGTATGAGATATAGTGATTTGCCAGGCAGCTGTGGACTGGTGGATTCTATTCATAGCTTTAGGATGAGAGGGTAATGGCAGTGAACTGTCAAAATGAAGGGTTGTGTGCTATTTCCAGCTCTATGAAAAATTACCTTGTGAAAGCTTTGTTATACGATTTGTAAAATGCTATGTGTGATGGTTGAGTGCCTTCTCAGATGATGAAAATTACTTAGAAATGAGGGCTGTAAAGGGCACATAAATATAAGCAGCTGTGGTATAATAGGTAAGATTTCATCTCTAAGTCTCTAGACTTCCCATTCAGTACGTGTTTCCTAAACTAAAGGGTATGTCAGTGGATTTTTCACTTCCTCTCCTTAGCTTGGCAGACTGATTCAGCTGGAAAGTAGCATCCAGAAGAGTTTCTGACCTGAAAAGGATATTTCCTTTCTTTGCTCCCCAGCTTATTAAAGATGAAAGCCAAAATAGTTATTTCTCCATACTTGGTACTCATACACACATTCCCTCCTAATTAATCTTCATGCTGTTTGGAAATGAACTGAGCACCTCCTCTAAGTCTAGTAAAATACCCAAGGTTTTCAAATCAAGAAATGTTTATGTTAAAAAACCACCACCAACAAAAAAACCCAAACAAAAATCTTCCTTCCTGAAAATTATTTGCTTTTGGGATATTGCATGTGTAATTTACTGAAATTTTAATTGAATGTAAAGTCATTTACAAATTGAAAAAAATATGAAAACTGTTAATGCATAGCAAGTCACTGATAATATACAGACTTTGCAGAAAACTCTGACTGTTTGTAAGTTCTTCTGATAGACACCTTGAAATGGGAATTTGCATGCAAAACTAAGTTAACCTCAAATTATCATATATACATCAGTCAGTATAGAATCCAAAGATTAGAAAACTGACGCACATTACCTTTAGGCTAAATTAAGTCTTTTGTTAACTAAATGAATCTATTTTGGTTCAGACCATTAATCAGCAAGCCTTAATCATAGTGCCAGTTTTAAGGCCTTCTTGTGATATTTTACAGATATTATTCCTTCCTTAACCAGTAGTTAGTGAAACGCTCAGTGCAGTAAATGCCACTTGTGATTAAGGTGAAGTTGTATTTAACATATTTCAGGGTAAGATGCAGTGGCAGTTGTTGCTGTGTGATTCAATTGTTATGTGACTGGGGTCATGCTTACAAGACCAGATGGTGCTAACAGGGGAGGGTGAAGGGACCGGGACTCCTGCATTGTCTGGATAAGTGTGCCTGAATTATTTAGTTTAATCTTCAGAGATTGTACAAGACGTGCAGGCATCTATGATGTGGATAAGGCTCAGTTCTTTCTGCCAGGTACGAATACTTCTCCTTTATTCACATGCCCTTAGGTTACATACAGCACTGCTTGGTAGATGAGTTTGCATGATCCTGGAAAAGTCCAAGTGCCACCTGTCACAAGGATAAATGGAACTAGTGAAATACAGGCTTTCTATAAATGCAACAGAGACACAAAAGAGTGTGCTCTTGAGAGAGCACCAGGTGATGTGATTTCTTAAAGGCTAACTTCAGCCAGTGCTGAGCAATCAGGCCTGATCTAGCAGTGCATTCAGGCACATGATGACTCTAACTCTCTCCTCAAATCACCTTTGTGACATATGCTGACTTGAAAGCTGAGTCTCTCCATTATCTTGATGTGTGTATTATGGCTGCAGGCTCAGGAATCATTTAGGTTGGAAAAGGCCTTTAAGATCATTAAGTCCAAGTAAACATAACACTGCCAAGTCCACCACTAGACCATGGCCCTAAGCACCACATCTACGCTCTTTTAAATCCCTCCGGGGATGGTGACTCACCCACTTCCCTGGGCAGCCTGTTCCAATGCTTGACAACCCTTTCAGGGAAGAAAGGAAGCTTCAGTGTGCTGAGATCTAGTGAGATGCAGTAATTGAAAGATCTCTTTAACATTCTTTTTTTCTTTTTCCCCCAAATCCTTACTTCTCCCATTCCCATCAGTGTCAGCCATGATGATCTAAATTGCATCCTACGGATTACAACTGGTATCTGCTGGTTTAGGTTTTCTTTTGCCAAAGGATGTCATACCATAGAGGAATTAAATAAATACTGCAAAATTATTGACATTATTTCAGCCTCTGAAATGAATGCATTTATTTTGGTTTTGTTTTATTTTATGTAATGTCATGTAATGTTATGTTATTTTAACCAAGGCTAAGGTAGTCCATGTGTTGCTGGATGGTCACAGCATCTCCCCACCCGAAGGCTTTCTTATCCGCAAGGGACCAGGCAACTGTCATTTTGACTTTGCCCAAGAAATTCTCTTTCTCGACTATCTGCAGCCCCAGCTGATTAATAAAGTACAAAGGAGGTAAAGTAGGATGTTTTTTGCTATCTGAACCACGCAATTTCTCTTAACTGTTTAGTATTCTTTCATGTTCTCTGTTGAAGCCAATTGTATGAGGCACCTGGATGAAAATATGAAGCACTTTAGAGCAAAATGTTTCACTGGGTTTTAACTATATACTGTTAACCAGATTTTATTGAGATCAGAGGACAATTTAGTCCATAATCACAGGTGAGGGGGTTGAGGGGTGGTGTTTGTGGAGGCTCAGTTCTTTGGGTTTGTTCTCTTCTTTTCTGAATGAGCCAAACTGTTTGTCTTGGGTTTTTTTGGCAGGACTGGTTCAAAGAGAATGGAACAAGCCAGTATGGACTATGAAGCACCATTAATGCCCTGTGGTTGTATCCTTCCCTGTCATTTTCTTACTTGTCCTGTAGAATATTTTAGAGTCATATACTGTGATTATGAGTCCTGACCTTTTTGAATCCAACAGTTTCTGGTACTTTAAGAAATTAACAAGATACCAAGAATATGATACAGACTTCCATTAAGTATGAATTAAGAATAAATAAATGGAAAATAATATATGAATGTGTGACCTGTTTTCAGATATTCCAGTAGCTTTTCCTTCTGCCTTTTGTAATCTCTTCAAGCTGGAGCTAGATGTCCATTAGCACAGTATCCAGCCAGCCTATCAAAGCTAGAAGGAGTCTTCATATTTTTGTATATCTTCGAATGTTTATCTCTTATTAAATCTTTATTAAGGTTGACCAGAACTGTGTAATATTTTTGCCATTTTTCTTAATGTTTATGGCTTTTTAATCTTAAGTTTTCCTAGATAAGCACAGCCTTTTGTGATAATACTTATTGTCATACCACCTATCTATTTAATGGGCCTTTAAAATCTATTAGGCTATTCTAACCAAGTTTAGACACAATGAGGTCTCAGCAATACTAAGTTTGTGCCGGTTTCATGAATATCAGTGTCTGGGTAGAGCAAAGAGATACAATTGAGTGCTCCATTAGAGAAATGGACAACACAGACTCTGTCATTACATTTTCTGCCATTCAACTTAAGGACATATTTGCTGGCCAGTTATCACCTCTATAGTTCAAAACCAGCTAAAGGCATGTTCAGTAGACATCAGAAGGCAGTAAAGGCTCCAGATAGGAGCTCTGGTGTTAATAAGTTGCAGTGTACAAGAAGGTAAGGCATATTTGCTGGCCAGTTACCACCTCTATTCAAAACCAGGCAAAGGCATATTCAGTAGACATCAGAAGGCAGTAAAAGCTCCAGATAGGAGCTCTGATGTTAATAAGTTGCAGTGTACAAGAAGGTAAGACCTACACTAAAAAAATTCAGTAGTTCTTCATCTGATGGAAGAACATATATAAATATATATATGTGAACATGGATATATGTAAACATATATAGACTTCTGCCTATCTGCAAGTTGTGTTACTTGCAGATGTCCATTTGTGTGTGTGTTATCAGTGATAGAAAAGGCAAACTTGTGTCTCAAAAGAAAATAGTTTATTTAGAGAGATTTAAGACATATTGAAGACAGAAGTGAAAACCAGATATTTTTTTTTCACTCTCCTAAACTGCAAGTAGAAGTGTCTGACATCAAGATGTGGGCTGCACAATAATTTTTTAAAACTGCAAATTAAATAGTCTGTTAGGACAAAGTATCAGTATAAAAATTTTCCTTAATAACTTTTTGCTTTTTAGTTGTCTTCCAGTTTCAGCTTCTGACAAGTTGGGGGGATCCTTACTACATTGGTTTGAATGGACTTGAATTGTTCAATGAACATGGAGACCAAATCTTACTGACTGAAAACAGTATCCTTCTCTAAACCAAGTGCCTCTATCCCTTTCAGATACGCAGTTTGCTCCCTGGAAAATTAACATATGGCATCTCTTGCTGCTTCTTCCAAATTGCCAGTTTATCCCACGTGATTACTCTACTTCTATTTCTCTGTATTTGTGTGATATACTTGTTTCCATATGTTTTAATGTATTCTATATGCTTTCAGAACATTTATTCTCTGAATGGGGTGCACCAACAAAGCAGGACGAGGTTAGAGAAAGGAAGGCTGAAGAAGGATATAGTATTTTTTGCTATCAACGTTTATTCCTTCTGCGGTATGGAAGGACCAGAAAGTTAGATGAGCTATAAATTCATAAGAAAAGGTTGGCCTCAGTTCTTTGTTATGGAATCTTTCATTGTGCCACAAGAAAGAAATTTTTCATAACTCTTGTTCTGGAGCTTTAGGCTATTCTAGACACCCGATCCAGTCATGAAGATAAGGGCTGAGACTTTGAATTTGATTCAGAGTTCCCTGGGTAAGCAACAGAGGGAATGAAGGACATGTTTGAAAGATTCATAGTCATCAGTTCAGTGCTCTGCATCAGCTAAGGTCTCTTAAGAGCTGAAAGTTTCATACCCCAACATATAATTCATGTGGTTCAGGCACATGGAAGAAACAGTTTCTTAGCCAACTAGGAAGGATAAAAAGCATGGATGCTGCATCAGTTGTATGCCTCTAAGGATCCTCATTGACTAATAAATAGAGGATACAATGAAAAAGGTAACAAAGGCTTTTTCCTGAGCGCTATTTTTATTTGTATCTTGTATGATACATGATGAACTTGAAACCTCTGTAATGGAGAAGAAGCATTTTGAAATTGAAAAGTGGTAACAAATTGTTTTTAAGAACAGGAGATCTTTAACTTAGCTTTTAAATGGTATGGCTTTACAGTGCAATACAATGCCAGGTAAAGATACCTTGTCTTGTTTTGAATGATCACCTGTTTCTGCCTCTATAGTAGTGTTACTTGGATATATTAGGATCCCAAAAAGAGCATATTTGTCTTAGTGGAGTACTAAATGTAATAATTCAGTACTGAGTCTGGAGCAAGCTTTTCTTAAACAGTTGAGGCATTGCTGTGTTATTCCTTAAATTCTTTATAAATACAGAGTCAGACCTTTTAGAAAGCAGGACAAGGGGAAATTAATGTCCCTCCAACTGAATGCTAGGGATTTATAATTCTGAAGACAATGCCATCCGTCCACACTTCTTTCTGTGTCTTTAACATACACACATTTTTAACATAAATGTTGTCTTACAGAGAAAATCGGGTTAATTAGAAAGCCTGTTCGATGGAAGGTTTAATCTTTCCCTCTCAAAGAACCGAAAGAAGATCTTATTAGACAGTTACTGATTTTTGTCACAAACCTTGAGGAACTCAAGCAAAACCTAGTCTGACTGATGACTACCTCCTGCAAGGATACTTTCCTTGAAATATGTTTCATATGAGGAGTTTTCACAAGTTCATGCTCAAAAAACAGGGCTTTGTCACAAAAAAAAGCTGGGAAATACCTATTCCTGATAAGGGAACTGTATTGATGAAGTCATAAATAAATATTTGAAAATAAATTAAATGCAGCTAGTTAGTTTATTCCTATTTTTAAAATAATTTTGAATGCCAGAATCTGTAAGGATTGTCCTGCTCTTGAAAAATGTGCACCCAAGTTCTTCAGCTACCTATGTAAATACTTGGAGTATTTTTAAATTTTACTGCTGTAGTAACGAATACTCACTCATGGAATCTGGACAAGCAAGCATGAACTTTTAAATATGATGTTTCTGAAATGTACTTTATGCTTATTTACACTTAAAGGTTTTTTTCAGATATTGCTGCTTTTCCAGATAGTGTCAACATTTTAGAAGGTGTATCCGGAGACATCCGAACTCCAGACAAACTAATTGACAGACTAAATGACACAACTGATGGCAGACACATGTGGCTTGCACCAATTCTTCCTGGTTTGGTACATTTTCCCTTTTCATCCAGTTTAATGATGTGCATAGATGTAGCTAGAAGCATAAAGGAAAGTGGAAGCATGCATAATTTTTAGGTAAATTTGATGTTAGTAAATGATACTAAATCACTGTCTTTTAGAAGTAGTTCTTTTTATTCCAGTTTCTCTTCACTGCACAGATAGCAACAGTGTAGATTTCCAAGGTTTGTAATCTTCTGTCTCCATGGTGCAACAGCAGAAGAATTTCCAAGGCTGGTGTAGATGTTTTTTCAGTTACTATGATGAAGATACTGAGAAAGGAGTTTAATATGCGTGTTTTGTGCAGTAAACACCTTTCAAAAAGGAGTGGACTGGGATCTTAAATTCATTTTTCCAAAAGCAATGAATGTTGTTCCAGCAGCGAGAATTTTTAAATCTCATTATCTGTGTTGAATTCAAATTCATAAATTGGAGATGAGAGACTTTGTATTTCATGTCCTAAGACCCCAAGTGATTCAGCCCTTTTAGAAGCCCCATGTTTAAAATATGGGGTATCAAATATCTATACAGGAAAAGTAGATCAATTTAGATGAGTTCTGACTTTGTTTTGTGAGAGGACATTTTTTTTATGGGCCTGTTATGGACATCATTAAGATGTTTTTGGTTTTTTTTCTTTAGAAGAGGATGGATTTCAAAAGCAACAAAATGTAAACCTGACGTGTGGTATGCTGTATCCTACTGCAGTGGAAAAATCTTTACTCTGTATGTTACAGTTATTAATTAGAATATTAAAAGCAAATAATTAAGTCAGTTTTGAAAATGTTTCATATATCATTATATGTTGTAATGCAGTGGGTGTAATTAAGATAAAGTTTTTACGTACACCTGGGAATACTGACCACTTGCATTTCTTAGGGAAGTAAAAGGTCTGTGTAATGCTTGAGGCTCCTACTGTGCAGATCCCACATCTTGAATCCTGGTAATTAATTTGATGGGATGCTCTGATATCTGTTATAACATCATGAGTCATTGATTTGACAACCATCTGAGTTTTCTCACATACTTAAAAAAAGATGTGCTTGCAGAGGCTATTTCATTTTGGCAACAAGGAAAGCAGCCATACCTGGAGTTCTAGCACAGATGCACGTGCTGTTGGTGGTGGTGTGTCTGCCACCAAAGTACTGTAGAAGAACATCAGACATCAGTATTAAAAGAGTAAATTGATAAAGTGTGATATGCAGGAGGGAAGAGTAAGCAATCTAATGGCGCTTTCTGTCCTTAAACTGTAACGAATTCTAGCTTTTCATGATCCACTTAGTACTTTTCTCTCTTCCATCTTCTATGATGTGGTGGTACAGCCAGGAAGTGTGAAAGGATTAAGCGATCACCCTCTGTAGCTGGGATACTGAACCAAAGCTCGTACATACTTACATCTGCATTGCTAGGCTGTTTTGAAACATGCCAGTTGCCTAGAAAGCTGAATTAACTCTGCTAGATTGGAGGGCTCAAAAGCTTTGAGGACATTTTATATTATAGCCTTCCTTTTCCTTTCTGAAAATCTTGTCATTTTTAATTCTAAAAATGCTTTTGTCTTTTGCAAATTTATTGCTAATGGAAGTACTATTTGATTTCTTTGTTCCCCTGTTACTGATTGTCATTTTATTTATTTGTTTGAATATATTTTCCATCAACTTTATCATTTGCTGTGGGACTAACAATTGCTTGGAGACTATGCCCAAATTGTCTTCTGGAAAATCACAGATATAAACATTACTATTGATCACATCTACCTTTCTTCCTTCAGTGAATAAAATGCATCATGATTTAATACAACTAACAATATCTTCTCCAGTGCATCAAAGGATTAAAACTTCAGAGGATGCTAGAGATGAAGCTTAAGATATATTGTCCCAAAGTTGATATAATAGCTCATAAAGAGGAATAGCATAGAATTAACTGTAACAGGCGAGATTAGTTTCCTACTGCCTAATCTTTGGTCTTAACACCTTGACATTAATGTCACTTGAAAGTAAAATGAACCTCTGTCCTCAAGAAACTGCTGTTTAGTGAGCACCTGGAGAATTGTCTCCTATTAGCGTAACTCACACAAAAATTGCAAAATTCCTGCAAGAGCTTTCAAAGTTAGGGGATATAGGAGAAATTTTAGTCTTGCAAATAGAAGGATGGATTCCATTAATATTTGGTAGAAAGAAATGGAATGGAATAGTGTAGAGTAGAATAGAATGGAACACCAGATTGTCTTACCTGAAGCACATGTCTGTACTTGGTTGAGTAAATACTTATTAAAAGTGTCTCTCTACCCCTCCTCCAATTGACTAGCAGTCCAGGATGACAATAGTTACATGTACGTTGGAGAGGGCAGCTCTGGGGTGGAGACATCTATTAATTACCAACAGAGTTGATAGCTTAACTTAAATCCTTCACATCAGTTATCTGTCCTGGAGCTATATCTCTTCAAATATAGACCTTTTTTGATGGAACATGCGTGAGAATTTAATTTCTTTGGGGAATTTGTGCTTTTAAATATAAATTAATTCTCTTTTACAGGTGAATAGGGTATATGTCATTTTTGATGTACCTACTACTGTGTCAATGATCAAGTTATGGAATTATGCCAAGACACCTCAGAGAGGTGTGAAAGAATTTGGTGTAAGTAATTTTTATATGCATTGTGTATGTTCTGGTGAGTCAGCTTCCTTGATTTCTGTGCTTATTTTCACAGTTTACTGAAGTGTGATTCCATATAATCTCAAAGCATGGAATTAATCTCATTTAACTCTGCATTTAGTATTAAAATGACTAATCTATGCCAGTCATCTGTCCTCCCTTTCTTGTCCAGGGAGTGAACAGTTTATCTGATTTTTTTTCTTAGGTAATTTTCTTAAGATAGGATAATACTTTCTTTTTTTCACTGACTATAGAGCAGGCCTGGAAGACTTTAAGTTTAAGACTTTAGTTTAAACTACAAGCCCAAGTTTTAGACAGCTGAAGTGAGGTGAGATTCATTAATTCCTAGATTTAAGAGTGATTCACTCCAGTTAATAGAATGGCAATTATGTAAAACACAAAATACATTTTTAATTACCTCCTTGAAAGCTGCATTAGAAACATCAGTGAGAACAGAAAAACTTGATGGGGAAAAAAGATCAAAACCCAGCAACAAATAGAGAGAAATGGTAGTTTTAAGGAATAAAAGCTAAACTAATTACCAAACTTGTGAAACAAATAGAGCAAAACAATTTCTGGTTAATTGATAGTGACATCTAGAAATCAGGCATTGCTTTCAGCACTTGTTTTGTCTCTTTGTTTCTTGAACATCTTTAGCTTCTGGTGGATGACTTGCTTGTGTACAACGGGATTCTGGACATGGTGAACCATGTGGTATCGGGCATCCTACCAACCTGTGATCCTGTGGTCCCGTATCACACCATTCTCTTTACAGATGATGAGAAGATTTGCCATCAGGAGAAGAGAACTGTTATTAGGTATGTGAGTGGATCTTGATTGTAAAAAATAATCTTGTTTTCAAAAAGTAGTTTTGTGTGACTAATGTCAGCAGTATGTATATTGCTATAGAAAACTCTCTTCCAAAGCATTCTCAGCCTCACTTGAGATATAACCAATGGGTTTTTTAGACACTAGGACCAAATTACCAGCTTTATTTGTAAGCAGTTTTTAGCACTTACTGGATTTCATGTTTCATACTTATATATATTTTCATGGAAGCCTATAGAAATAAACAGAAAAGAAAGCAGTTAGGCTTCCTTAGGGAAGAAATAATCAATCCCAATGATATTGCATGGAGGGGAGGAAAAAAAAGTTAATGAAGAAGAGCCAAATATCAAAAGTAAAGAAAAGAAAGTCCCCTGATTTGGCACAGATACTAATTAAGGAACCAGAATTCTACTGGTTCATAAATGTTCTAAAATAATGAACTTCTTAAATGAGAAATGAATTGCATTCAGAGGAATGACACCTTGAAACCACTAAGTTGGCAATCTCACAGAAAATTGATGAAATGCAGTGAGAAATGCACTTATATTTAGAAGGTCAGGATTGATAGGGTCTAAAAAACAGTCCCTGGCAAGGAAAATAAAGATTGAAAGAATAATTTATTTTAAATGAGATTGAAAAGTGAAAAATCGAAAGCTTATAGAAATAAACACTTTCTTATACATTGCACAGCTAACAAATAGAATGTCTTGCACATACATCACTTGGAAAAAAAGGTGACAGTTTTACAGTCAAAAATGGCATGTTTGGTTCAGAAGAATATTCACATACTTAGCAGTAAGTGGAAGGGGGAGGTAAGCTGTCCTGATGAAGAACAGAAGTTCGCGTTTGCCTACGAGGTTTGTTTCCCTGTGTTTCTCTACGGCATTGGCTGTTGGCCACTGGTACTGTCAGATGTTGAAATAAATTATTGTTTGGATGTATTGTGTTAGACTCACGTTTTTGTACAAGTGGCTGTGTTGTCATGGTAAAATTTGGAGGTAAACAATTTGTCAGGTGAGAAAGTTACTGAAATGAAAATGTCTGGAGGACATGTGAGTTTTGAGAAGTTTTTCGGTGGGATATAGAAAGGAGGAGGAGAAGTGAACCTTTACTTTTTTCAGCTTAACATCTTTCTGTGAGTAGATTTATTTTATTGGAAGCAGAGAAGCACCAGCTGTAATCATAGAACTTTTTCATGTAACTTCCTTTGCACGTACTTATAAGACCTATATCCTTTGATTTCATTTTAAAAGGGGTATTCCTTTGGGGTCACACAAACTGCATGATCTGTTTTCCAGTCAAGAACATGCTCAGTCTCTTCTCTGCTAGACTTCTATGCAGGAGCTTTCTTGGTCTTTCTTCTTAGCCTGGTTTGGAATCATCTTTTCCTTTTTTTCACCTGCTACCCTACTAAAATATAGGAGACTTCAGCAATAGAAGACAAATCCCGTACTACGCGCGGGATAACATCCCTCCATTTTAGAAATGCTCTTGAGGTTTTATATTGTTACTTCTGATTTTGGCCTATTCCCTTCCACATGTCACTGTTCAATATTTTATGAACCCTGAACTTGAGTCTGATATTAGCATCCATAGTGTAAGTTCTGATTTACTTCAGTATTGCTTCCCCTGTTTCACTCTGACAGTTCGAGACATTACATTTTTCTCCAAAAATAGAGACCTATTTTGTGCAGTATTTGTAGAGAAAAGAAAAATACACTTCTTTTTTACCAAAGGCATGGATGTTTTGTTTTTGTCTATGTGAAAGGGAGATGTTATTAGTGATGTTTTCTTTAACTTTCAATTTAGCTCACATTTTTTCTCTAATTTGTTTAATTTAACTTTGAAGTTATTACTTCTTTCCCAAAAAGAAATCGTTACTATTTTGCAGAAGCCTGCAAATAAAACTTGTCACAGTAAATGAGTTTTGTTTAGTTCAGAAAATTTTCAAATAATGCTATTTTTGGCATTACAGAACAGTGTTAAATTCCATATAGGGCTTTTTATACCCTCTTTGTACAACACTATTTAAAATCTCCCTTTGGTTAATGTGGTTCAAGCTGTGTAGGCAGGCAAGAAAATTGTAGAGTGAATATGGTGTTTATATTTGAATGTGTGCCTGAATGAACGCTGCTAATTAAAACTGGCAAGAAATCCTTCAGGTGGATGCAGACAGAATGTCTTTCCTTTCTAGATAGGCTCCTATAATGTGTCTGTGCTTCACAGCTTTGTTTAGCCTCCAGGACCTACATAACTTATTTGGTAACCTTTTCCACAGCTCTTATAACTTTTCAGTGTTGATTGTTTTGGCTATTATACTGATTTTAATCTTTTCAGCAATCATGTGGGAGATCAGGATGTACGGATGATGAATGAAAATGAGATTGTCACAAACAGCAAAAAGAAGCAGGTTGTGGCTGATCCAGGTTAGTTCCGTCTTCTACAGTTTTCTGCTGCTCACTTTCTACAGAGACAGTATGGATAATGAACATTGTTATAGACCTAGGCTGGGAAAAGTGGGGAGACTTACACTTCTTGTATATATTTAGCTCTACTTTTTCTACCATAGGAAGGCAAACCAGGAATGTCATGCTCTGGTGGATTTTTATTCTGGATCTACATCTGAAAGTGGATGATATAAATCAAAGGCATATGTTGCATATAGTCATAGCTTATACTAACACATACACAGAAGTCCTCAGGAAAGAAACTGACTGAAGATGAACTGAAAACTGGTGTTATTTGTGCAGGTTCATAGATAGTTTCTGGAATAGCAGGCTCATTGCATCCCCCCCACTGGCCGTTTAATCAGCTTTAGAGATGATGTGTATGTGTCTCAGAATTAGCTGCTTGTTGCTCCTCAAAGCAAATCCAAAATCAAAATAAGTGTAATAAGGGAGGAAAACATGTTGGCTTTATTCCTCCCACTATCTTTCTGGTTGGTCTTTTCTCTTACAAAGTGATAATTAAAAATACAACCTCTTTTTTTCCCCCAGGAGAAAGAGTAGATTGTATTCATAGTCTGAAGAGTCCCAGTCATTCACTGTAAATTACTCAGAATAGCTCCCTAAATACATTACAAATTCTCAGCCAAGCTGGTATATTCATGATTGGTTTTCTCTCCTGAGCATGACATTTTCTCCTATTAGTTCCTCTAGAAAGTGTTACAAAGATCATTTGATGGCTTTTAATAACAGTTCTGTAGAAGGATTTTAAATGCCATTGCCTGTACAAATACACCTTCAAAGTTATGAGTATATTGGCACTAGCTGCGCCAGAAGTACTCTGGACGTCTCTGTGCCTGTTGTAGTGACCTCCTGGCCTCCAGTGCAGATGTACCCTCTGTCCAGTGGAGAATCACTGTCATTTCCATGGCCATCACCTCTATCGCCCAAGCATTAAGGACACAGAATTCCTCGGAAGTCATCAGTTGAGGATTGCGTATTGCCATCTGCCCCATGTCTCCACTCTAGTACTTACTGCTATCAGATGCAGGGGTTGATAACATCTATTCATAGAATGATTTGGGTTGGAGGAGACCTCAGGGGGTCCCCTCCTGAGGGAGGGCCCAACCTCCTACTCAGAACAGTTCCAACATTGAATTCAGGCCAGATTCCACAGGAAAGCGATTCCAGGGGACTGTGACAAAAGTGGCAATGCTCGCTGTCAGTGTAAGAAACATTAGTGAGAAGAGCAGCTTAGTTTTCCTTCTGGGATGGAAAGAGAAATGGACATGTTTCTTCCTCAGTTTAGTCTGTGGCTTCACTGTTAATACAGGTGCAGTCTTAAAACAGCATTCAATTTTCCTTAACAGCTTTGCGTCCAAAAACCTGCATATGTGAAAAAGGACTGCAGAGGAGGAAAAGATAACAAGGGATTGTGATGGGAAAGTTCTGAATACGTCCAGTCCTAAATAACTGCAGTCTAGATCTCCAAGATACGCATCATCCCAGCGGAAGATCTTCCGTGTCTG
>NW_010322775.1:58844-61450 GCF_000700745.2 Antrostomus carolinensis
TTATTTGCTACAGGAAATTTTCTTCAGTAATGAAATTTAAAGGATTAATTCAGTTTTCTGAGCTTTTTAATTGTCATTATCTGTCTGATTCCCCCCCCACCCTCTCTCTTAATTGAAAATCCAGGGAAGAAGGAACATAAAGGAGTGAGTGAGAACCTTATTGCTAACTGACAACTTTTCCTGCCAAGTACCAAGAACTTAGGTGAAGTGGGATGGTCGTAACAAGAAGCTTTCAGAGTATTTCTGAAGCTTTAATTCCTAAATCCTAGCTGGATGATCATCTTCCTTATTAGAAGGAAGTGTCTGCTTTGTTTCTCATGCCTATAAATAGTTCTTTGGGAAATGTCCTTGTTACAGGAAATATTCTTTACCTCTGTTTCTGGGCTGCCACTGCATGTTTGGATGTGATGGCTCTCTCTAGGAGCGAACACTGTTTATGACATCTGGAGGTGTTCCACTGGGCGTGCAGAAGTGTGATGAATGCTTTTAGAAAATGGAGATCAGAAAGGGAATTTATCAAGGTTTATTAAGTAAGTTTCAACTGTCACTTCTTTCATCTTTTGCAGTGAAATAATTATTTCTTTCACTATTTCACTACCATGAAGAAATCAAAATAAATGTTTTGCCTGAGGTGCCGTGGATAGGCACTCTACACTTTCTTCAGAGTCCTCCTGCTACAGAACAATGCTCTTTTCTCCTATTTTGCCTGAATTTGGTTATATGAACAAGGAGGCCATACCTCTGCGCTGCACCAGCCAGATCTGTTGTCAGCAACTTACCGTCACTTTTGAGAAATGGTAAATGCATTTTCAGTAGCAGAAGGTAAGGAGTGAACTGCATTTTTAAACACAAAATGCCCTGCATATGTAGTTGTTTAAACAAAAACTCTAACCAGATAATTATGGTGCAGGATTTGTAGCTACGCAAACACACTTTTCACTGAAAATTTGTCGGCTGTGACAACCTGTAAACCTCCTCTACGGAAGACTCTTCCTCTCTCATTTAGTACTTGCTCATTGTTTCCAGAGAGAACTGATCACACTGAAGTCACTGTATGCTTTTAGACACAAAACAGACATCTACTATTGCAGCTCCTGATATAGAATCAAAATGTGCTGCTTCCCTTTCTGTACTAAGTCAGGAGTGCAATATCTTGTCTATCTGCTTATAAAAAGCATACTTAGCTGTTGTTGGCTAATCTGAAAAGACACAAGGTAGCAATGCATTTCCTGAATTGCTGTGTGTTGATGGAGCAACAAAATGTATTTTGTACTAAATACAAACTTCACTTCTAAATGTAAAATAGTGTATGTGAGTATATTGTACTTTGTTTAAAGGCTTTTCCTGAACTGCACTGACAAAAGAACCCTCTGTTCTTCTGAGAACTGTCTCCCCTTGTGTGTTTACCAGTGTAGCTCTACCAAGAACCAAATTTTAATTTTTGCTCCAAATCAGATAACTGTTACATGCAACTCCAAAGTGAAAAAGAGGAGGAGCTGACAGGAGGGTTGTTGGTAGGGCTAAGAACAGATATAAATGTATGTGTTTGGGAGAGGAGAGGCTTATAGCGAGGTTTTTAAGACGCAATCACAGATTTGTTGTACAGGCAATCCATAGATGAGATGAGGCGTGTTGCGTTGTCTGTTCTTCTAAGAAAATTGCATTAAATGTGAAGAGAAATGAAATCTGTCATGTTTCCTGGCACAGGATAGCATCCTTCTTATTGATCAGAAAAAGTATGAGGGCGGAGAGGACTTTCTATGCTCATCTGTCTTCTCTGTATCTGAGTGGAGCATCTCAAGCCCTATGTGATGGACCAATGATTTTTCAACCCTAATCCTCTGAAGTAACTCCAGGTTTTGTAAATTGTAAGTACTTGGTCAAGCTCAGCTGAGTCACAGTTCTCTCTATGGTCTGTTTCTCTGTCACCAACTCTTCCTCTCTGGTCAGTTGGTGACTGCAGCCAGTTTTCACACCTTTTGCCTCTGTATCACCAGTGCAGCTGGTCTGGCACAAAGAGCATTGACTTGTACCTTCTGCCAGCCTCTCCTAGCAGCTCCTTTTACTCATTCAAGAGATTCCCCACAATTGCCACGCTGTGGAAAGATCATGAAAGTCTTTAAAATATTTTTAAAAAATTGTTAAGTTGTGGAACATCCTCCCCTGCAGTGTCCCTGTCTGAAAGAAGGTTTCCCAGCCGGCTCTCTGCTCTGGGTTGATGTATGCCACCAAGGCAAGGCCTAGTGAAGTCCTTGATTTGAGTCAGTCATATATAGAAAGTAACATAACGTTTAGAAAATATTTCATTAATCTCTGTGGGGTAAGAGTTGTCAGTGTTTGCCTTCCTAATTGGTGTTGAGATGTAACGACCCTTTTATAACCAATGATAATTGTCCTAGTCACCCCCTATATATTCCAGCATAGGTACTTGACTCGTTTCCACAATGAATCAGAGTTTTAAAAAAAGTTTTATTCCGTTTTTCACCTTTTCTTAACTAGTCACAAGTACATTGATGTCAAACTAGCATTTACAGGAGGGAGAAGAGGAAAAGTAAACATGCAATCAAGAAAATCCCCACGGAGCACTTCAGTCAATGTCAGGCACA
>NW_010322775.1:61483-107999 GCF_000700745.2 Antrostomus carolinensis
CATCATTTGACATTGTCAAAAGCATGACAAAGGAAAAGGAATGATTAATATGAATTCTTACTGAAGCCTTTGATGTAAATTATTAAACTTTAGCCCAGTTCCAATTTCTAGGCCACTCAAAAACATCTATGTCATAATTGTTCACCTTTACCTGTAGTGACTTGCTTTAAAGGGGTTGGATCAAGATAACAGAATGAGTTTGTTTGTCCCACAGTGACACTGAGAAGGGCAGAGGATAAAGAAATAATCTGTGAGGAAGTACATGTCATATGTCATGCTGCCTACTTTTTGATCTTTAAAAAGACATTTTTATTATCTTCACAGTGTAATCTGAGAAGTGGGATGCTTGGGAAGGCCTGCAACTCCTGTTTTCACTTTCTGCCTTTTTGTGCTTTAATCCAGTCGAATTTAAATAGCAGTGAGAAGCACCCGTGTGTGGACAAGGGAGCAAGCAGTGATGCAGGCAGTGTCAAGGCAGCATAGAAGACATGGGTATTACTGAGTCAGGAGAGTCATTGTCACTTTGGAAGGTGAACCCCTAGGAGATACATGAGGAGCTACATGTGGCAGCTAAATTAAACAGCCCTTCTCATGGCTTAGGCTAGACCTGGACATAAAATGGCTCCACAGCATCCTGCTTAGGTGATGTTGTTTTCTGTGAGATTTCCTGGTCCTGCTGGACTTTTACCAGGTTCCTGATGTGTCGGTCATTCTCCACAGGGATGTTTAGTCCTGTTGTTTCAGGGATGTATGCCAGACTGGTAACATCTGCAAGAGCCTGACAGTGCCAATGAGAGGCTGGGTGTTGTGAGATTGGACAGAGACCTTGTATACCAGGTAACAGACTGGGATGACCAGAAACAGGAATCACTGCCAGTGGTGATGTGAGGATGAGAGCAGTGAATGAGGGAGGTTGCATGTTGAGTCTTTAAACTCTCTTATATTACCAGGAAAAGTTCACTTCTTGGCCTAAGTCAGGTAAGAGCAAGTGTAAAGTGCTGTATTGACACCTGAATTCTGGCTCATGCAGGAGCTGAAGTCTGCTTTCCCTTTGATTGAGTCCATGGCTTTTACTCTGTAAGACAGAAACATTTCCCCTTCCCTCCTGCTACCTGATTTGGCAATCTTTGCTGTTGGGTGCACCTCTCTACTGGCCTGAGGAATATAGCAAGTGATTAGAGTCCAAACCAGCACCAGTGTGCGCAGACATGTTGTATAGGGGTGCCTTAGGCTGGCCCCTGTGTTCTGGGGCTGCTGGTCCAGGAGGCTGAGCTCTGAGAGGAGCTGCGTTTCTGGTAAGAATCACTGAAGTAGTCAAATATCTTTGAATATTCTTCAAAGATGTGGACTCTGGAACACAGTGCTTAGTAATGGCTTCACCACTACTATAGAGACTGTAACTATGGACACTACAGCATTTGATGCACCTTCCTGTATTCCCTTTTAGTTTTTGCATCCTGTTGATCTTTTAGCTGCATCATTATGATCAGAAGGTCAGTCCTTTTCCAAAACAGTCCTGAAGGTCCTGCTTAGAATCATCATTCTTTTTCTTGCAGGTGTGACCAACCTGTTTTGCTCTTCAGACGTAGGTGCTCAGGTGTATGACAGCATTAGTTTCATTTCATCTAGCTTCCCATATGTAAGCCACTTGCTATCTGTGGTGTCACCAACCCCTATCATTACAACACAGGGGCACCTGTTTGCGTGGGGGCCTTGTTTCTAGGGGTGCTAGTGCTGCATGTCTGCTTGCTTGATTATTGTCCAGTCAAAAATGCTGCAGAGATAAATGTTCATTTCAGAGATCTGCACTGACATGTCTCCTCTAAAGAGCAGAGAGGAGTGTAACAACCTGGAAGAATGTTTGCTTCCATTTGAGTGCTGAGGTCCTGGTATTCAGAGCACAAGGAGGAGGGTTCCTGGCTCAGTGGTCTCTTTGCCCATTTCCGTGACTATTTGCTTGTTTGCTGAGAAATGACTTACAGCCCATGTGAGACACAAACATCCCTTTATCACGCAGCTTGTATCACCCTAATGGAATTCTGTCAGCTGAGGATAAAATGTGGACTAAGAAAGCAATTACAGAGTGAATCTCCTAGCTGCAGGAAGACCTGAGAGATGGGCACAGAGTGCCCAGCTGGAGTAATTTCCTGTCCGACTGGCCTCTAAATCTTGCTGGGAAGAGATCAATTTTCCACCCTTGTCTAATAGCATCAGCTCCAGTCACCCTGGCTCTGGACCCTGTGCAGTGCTGCAGTGTTGAGATCTAGGCATAAAAGGAAATATTTGCAATTTGTGACTTCTTTCTTACTGACCTAGAAATTACTGGGAAAGGGGAAAACAAGGCCACACCCCTTCTGTCTGATGGCTCTCTAGTGTTCTTTTTTTAGCTCCTGGTTGACCATCCCAATGATCAGCAGGGAGGGAGTTTCCCAGCCTGGACTATTGCTTCCAACACTGCATGGTCCTCTGCCCCTAGCTCGCTGCTTTGGCTCTAATTAGGAGAGGAAAACCAACACCTCATGATCTGCTACCAGCCTTCGCAGGTATGCTGTTTATTTCTGGAAGCTCCCAATTATACAGTGAGACCGCAGTGAAATCCTGCCTTTAGCCTTCAGCTTGCTCAGGGTCTCTTTGGTGTGACTAAAATCAACTTGTCTCACAAATTCTTAGTGTGCATCTCTGCTGTATTGCTCGTGGGACTTCCAAAAATGTCAGCATGCACAGATTTTGTGCAGTTATCCCAAAAGGATGGGCATTCTGGGGAGCTGTAAACCTAAGGAGACTTACCAGACAGATACAATTAACTTGTGCTCAAGTCTTTCCTCTTACTCAATTGTGGTCTGTTATTTCAGAGCTCAGTTGCTTATGTTGCTTAACTTCTCTGCATCTAACTTTAGAAGGAGCTTCACAGTGGTTTTTGGAAGTACCTCATGCTGAGCTAAGCACGTGGAGGTGAATGTCAGAGAATGCTGATGTAACTTAGAAATAGCCAACTCTCCATCTGCTCAGCAAAGCAGCCAGGGGTGGGTAAGGAGAAGTTTCAGATCTGGATATCTCAGAGGCATTGTAAGGACCAGGAGGAGCCTGGTACTCAGATGCTGCCTCCTGAGAACGTGAGCCCAGCTGAGTGCAGTGGACTGAACTGATCTCCAGACTGTATCCCAGGCAGTTCAGCTGGAGCTGAAACAGATGTTGGTCAAAGGCTCAGATGGAAAGCAAGCGTGGTAGGCATAAGGGTAGCAGAATACAGAAGAAGCTGCTATGGCTGTGAAGGTTTCTCAGGGAAATGACAAGGGGAGCATTGTACCTGGGAGAAGATACGGTCCCTGTGGTAAAGATAATGAACTGGAAGCAGTTGAGCCCTTTTATAATTTTCACAAAGATTTCTCTTCTGCCTGATGGCAGCATAAGGTGGCTGCCAGAGGAGATGTTTCTGTCTGTAACAAGCTGGGGAAAGAACTTTCATCTTGAGCAAGAGAGAGCTTTCATCTTTCATCAAAAAGGGCGAGGACTGAGGTGGCACTGGCACAGCAGCCTCCCTGAGTGTACAGCCTGGTTGGCAGGAGAATGAGTCAGCCAGCACAGGGAACTGAGCTGAGACACTGATGACTGTCAGCCCCGCTTGCTTGCAAGTGTAAAACACTGATGGTGCTGTTCCTGCCCGTGACTCGTGGCTCTGTGCTCCCATTCATCAAAGGTTTTCCTGGCTGCTTTCTGCAATTACACACCACTTTTTTTTACCTTACAAAAGTCGGTCCAGGTTACACAGGACTTCATCCAGTTTGGCCTGGAAAACCTCTAGGGATGGAGGCTGCACAACCTCTCTGGGCAATCTGTTTTAATTTGTGACTGTCTGAATAGGGAAAAAGTTTTTCCTTTGACACGTAATAATCTATACTTTCCTGCACTGATTAAAGGCCTAAATCAGCATGGGTAAGACTTCTGGCATTGCAGAAAGGTCATCTCTGCTGTCGTCATCTAGCTGTATAATAATAAATTTGGTCTCCCAACTATAATTTCAGATTTGCAGATTAGCAGAAGTCTTATGATCTGCCTCTTTCCTGGTCTGCTGGAGGGCACTGCTAAAAATAAAGTAAGTAGCAAAGCTACCTGAAATGGAATAAGCCTAAACAGTTGTAAAAAACTAATCTACAATGAATGTCAGTTCTGGCTTGTCTCCAAAGGAATGGTTTTGGGTGGCTTGCTGTATACTGGAAATTGTTTGGTAAGGATTAGTTGGTGAACAGATGAATCAAACTGACATTTCCATTACCAACAGGAGATCTGTCTGTGGCCAGAACTCATGGAGAAGGATGTGGGATGATAGTAAGACTTTTCATTATGTTTAATATTGTCAGAGAAAAGAAATAGCTCCTATTATTCATCTCTCTGGGATGGTAACGTATCTGAATATCAACACAAAATGGGAGATCTGATCAAAACCCACTGACCCAGCAAGACATTGATAGGTATGTTAATCACTCCCTTTGGGACATTGAGAAAATGTACTAGCACAATCAATCTGCGAGAAGTGAAGATCTGCATTTCTCAGTACAGCACTTGGCTGGATCAGTGCATGTTCTGTCCTTGTGTATTCTGTCTGGAGTTCTTTGGGATCCCCCAGTGTCACTATTTTTTCTGGGGGAGTAGCATTAAGGCTTTGGGGAGATCTGCACCTTGGTCATCTGCTTGTGGTTTGAGAATAAGGGTCAGGGGATGACTCGTTGGACACTTGTTTGTGTATCAGACTCCAAGGGGAGGAGAGGGCCATAGACGAGGGCTCCAGCTCACAGTGAAAAAGCGACCACCTGTAGAAGCTTATGGATATAGGAAATGGAAAAGAGTCTCTGGAGGCAGTTCCACCTTGGGAAACAAAGACTGTAGATTTAATGTGAGAATTACTAAAGCCAGGTTGTATTGGAGTGTGCAAGAGGAACTAGGTCTATAAATGTGTAGAGAACACATCATGAGAAGCAGGTATTCACGTAGGAAGAATGGAGAAGGGATTAATGTAATTAATGGTACCAGCCAAACCCTTGTGACTCAGCTTTCGGTACAGATGATGCTGATAATTAATATAAAGATGTTGACAGTTGCCTAAAACTGGTTCTGCTATATTTTAAGTCATAAACCATAAGGGCTGGTGGACTTGTTTTGCAGAAAGTGTTCCCACTGTGCGGGGATATTATTATGAACAGTACGAAGGGGTGAGCATGAGGTCAGGAAACGTGTGACTCAGTGACTGGTTTTGTCTGCAATTATGCATTAGAGATAGTAATGAGAAGTCTGAAAAATGCATTGGCAATGCATGTAGATCGAACCCTAGTAAAGGGCCCTCCGACACAGTGACGCAGAAACTTTGCCATTTATCTTCTTTATCCACTTATGAAGGTGTAAATTAAGTTTCTACAGGCTGATTAGCCAGTGGAGAGCTCCTGTCTAGATGATCTCCCAGCACAGTGCTTCTGGAAGAAGAAAACTCCTCCGACTTTCCTGCAGTGGATCTGATCTGCAAGTGATTCCAATGCAGGTTGTTTGTATGGCTTCACTCTTTGTTGTTGTTGCCAGATGTTTGTTGTATTGCAATGGTTTAGTTTTTGCAGCACAGATTTTATTATTTGATTTCTTTTATTAGAACACTGTCTGATCAGACAGTGTTGGAGCAATTGACCTGCAGAGGCTCTTTCCAGCCTGAATTATTCTGTGATTCTATGACCGGTGTGGATCAGAACCCTCTATTTAACATAACTTACCTGCTGTAGAATCTGTTGTCAACTCAAGCCCCTAAGCCACAGCATGGTGAATATTAACAGGTGGCTTATTTAACACAATCCATCAGTATGAACTACAGATCACCCAAGGCTGGAAAAAGTGTTCACATCCTGACAGATCTGACTAGACATCTGCTTCTAGAGATGACACGGGGGAAGACAACCTGTGCCGAGGCTCTTAGGTCCTCAGGTTGCATTCAGGGAGGAATACGTAACAGACAATGGATGTTACTTGAGTAAGTGTCATACTAATGAACCTCTGGATCTAGGTATGACTGGAGAATAGTAAATGTGATGTCTGTAGTTAAGAAAGGAAGGAAAAAATCATTCGGTCTGGTATCGGGTCTTCAGACTTGAAAGTACGTGCTCAAGGGAAAAAATAGAGTTACATAGTTTAATGGAGAATAGATGGAATGCAACATGGATTTATAGACTAATTTTTCACTATGTGTCTGATTGCCTTCTCTGCTGTCTCTATACAAGTGAAGGTGATAACATTTTGGTGAGAAGGCTTATTTAGGCTGAGGAGCAATGCAGGCACAGTGCAAATCAGTCTGAATTGTCCAAGAAGAACAATGGCTGAATCTTTTTAACTGTCAGAATAATGGGACTGTATAATTGCCTTTCTGTCTGAATACCAGGCAGAAAGACCTAAAGCCTTAAGACAGAGCATGCTTGTAACAGGACACATTTCTGGCAAGCACAGGATGCTAAAAGTGAAAGCAAAAAAATTGCTTTCAGACCCACGTATTTAAGATACTGCTGTCTTACATCTGCTATGCTGACTCAGTTCTGTTACCCTCCAAGAAGGGCTCTTTCTGCGGGCGTAGGCATTCAGCCCTCGCCCTCCTGTTGTGTTAGGAGTGGGTGACGATAGGAAAAAATAGACTGGACACAGAAAAGCTCTTCAGAGTTGTGGGAAGAGAGCTGTGTTTCTCTCCCCAGCAAACCTAGGTAAGCAAAGCTAGCAAGGAGAGCTAAGGCTTGGGAAAGGACGAAAGGACTTGGTAAAAAAAAAAAGGAATGCAAACAACAGGAAGCACTCGGGAAAGTGAGTAGAAAATGAGTGGGTTTTTCTCCCTGTAGAAAAATCAGGGAAGGTGGCTCAAGTACTGGATGGTCGCAAAGGTGCAGATAATGTAGTAACTGAAGAACAAACCATCTTCACAGAGGCAGAGCTGCCTTTGAGGTACAAATGCAGCAGAGGAAAAGAAGGAAGCAAGGATCTGTAGAGGGCAAATGTAGTGGGTATTGCCCTGTTGCTTTCTTCACAGGTTCCCTGCAGCTGATCACTTGGGCTGCTGCAGACAGACTCTAGGACTCAGAAGTTGCAGGTACCTAATAATGATATATGGAAGGTCTGGCAAGACTTGCTAACTCTAGTTGGATGGAAATAACCTGGAAGCTCCACCAGGATAGCTCAAAGTCATAACTATCGGGGTAAAAGACCTAATGCACATCTCTAAAATGGGCAGAAGTGATTCATACCACACCTGGTCCAGAAGGAGGAGGACACTTGAGTCCTGAAAGGGACCCAGAACTGACAATATCTGACAGAACCATCTTGATTCTGTGATGATTCAAGGCTAGTAAAAATAATTCACAGATCTGTGCTGGATCTTGTTACCAGTAGACATGAGGAGAACAAGGCTAAAAGAATCCGAGCACATTGTCTGGCCTCATCAACATGAGAAGCCACAGAGCCTGTTCTTACAGGAACAGCTGCATTAAGATTTTACAGGCAGAGAGGGCAGGCAACACAATGTATGAAGATTGATATTGCTAATGTCTACATTGTGTTTTCCTCAGTTCTGTCTCCACTGGAGATTATGGAAAGCTCTGAAGAGAGACTTCTGAGAAAGCTGGGTGTCTGGTCTGTCACGGAAAAGCAAGTTTGGAGCAGTGCCTACGTGAGGGCCAGCCTATTCCAAACCCATCTGAACCAAAGGTACACATTTCCCTAAAAATTCCCTACAAAAAAGAGCCGTGAAAGCAGAATATAACTGCTCACAGGACGGGGTGTTTGTGTGAGACATAAACACCTTCCAGAGGGTTTGTTGTACTGCGCTCCCCAGGCTCTGTGAATAACTGGAAGGGGATGCTGCATCTCCAGCAGCTCCATCCATCCTACCCTCACCTCTGTGCCCCCTGCGAAGGGCTCTGGCTGTGGGAGGACGCTCCCTTTTCCCAGTCCCTGGCTTTGTGCTGTGACAGTCCCGAGGACAAGTGCTGGGCACAGCCCTGGGTGCTGCCGTTAATTTGCTGGATGTGGCCGTGGTGTGGTACAAAGAGGCTACGTGGGCAAAGTGCTGGGCCTGTGTCTGCACATCGGCTCGGAACTAAAATAAATTGCTAATAACAAGGAGCTTAAAAAAATGTATTTGTAAGCCCAGCAGGGAACAGTACAGACAGGTGGGATCTCTGACAAATGTCTGTCCCTATGCAGAAGAGCCCAGAGATACAGAGCATGTCCTTGGAGTGTACTGTCCTCTCCTGTCCTCTGAGGATGTCTGGAGCTGTGGTGACACAAGGAATTATCAGCTTTTCTTTTCTTTTCTTTTTTCTTTTTTTTTTTTTTTTTGCAATTGATTTTTGGTTGTGTTGTGGGTTTTTTTCCTCCTCCTTGTTGTTTTTGGACTAAGTTTAAGAGGTTGATTATATCCCAGCAGTGGGAAAGGCAGGCTGACCTCACAGGTTACCTGTTGCTCATCTGGCCATCCTCAGTGGCCTGGCAGGGAGCAGCAGCAGCATGCAGGACGGACGTGTTCTGCTTTTGGTGTGTTTGTCACATTGAGACCAAGATGTGTCAATGACTCTCTGAAATGGAGTGGGTGAGTCAGTAGGGCAGGGGAGCAGTACCTTCCATTGGTACTGAGAAAAATGGCACAAGGACATCCCACCACCCTCACCAGATCTTTACAAAATGGGCTACAAGGCCAGTCCTGTGAGCAGAACCTGATGGACAAACTGCTGTTCATCCATTGCACTTTGCTGGGTCCCAGATGGGGAGGAAGGAGCTCCAGGGCCATTTTCCTCTGTGTTCTCCATGACCAGCAGCCTCCTTCCCTTGGGGCAGGATCCATAGTGGTGGTCACCTCGTGGCGCCTTTGCAAGGGGCCAGCCTTTCACCATCAGTGTCATGGGAAGGCGAAGCACAGTTGCTAACACGTGTGAGCTGGTCTGTCAGCACAGTCATCAGAGGTTGGGAGAGATGGAGGTCACAGACCTCCCCTGTTTCACTGGTGATTTAGGGGCGTATCTCACACATTACCTGGCATGGAGACCTGCTTGGGTGCACTGGCCAGATCTCAGCCCAGTGTGTATTCAAGTTATGGTTGTTGATTGATTTGATGTGAAAGTATTTTTAGACAAAAAAGTGAATAATAAATAAAGAATAGGCACAATTTTCTAACAAGTAATGTCATTTAATGAATGATATACTCTAGAAAATAGAAACTACCCAGATGCTGGTTGGTTGGTCTGGTTGGGGCTGGGGGAAGGCCCTTGCTTGGACGTACAATGCCTTCTCTGGATTCTTTTGTCAGCATTTGTAGTTGCTAGAAACAAGGAAATGTCCATAGACTGAAAAAGACACTAAGGGGGCGTTTTTTCTAAAATGTGGGAAGTATGCAGAATGCCTTCCCACCCTGTCTCGTTGGGCAAGTGGCATGAAGGGCTCAGAGCTCACCAATATCTTTACAGATGATTCATACCTGAAAGGGATAGACTCAACCAGCGGTACCTACCACAGTTCAGTCCTCCAAAATCATCAGGGAGACTTCTCACTTTGCACAACATCTTGTGGGCTCTGGTGTTATTGCAGTTCTTCCTGGGTGCATTTCTGCACGTGTTGTGTCTCTTCCCTCAAGGTCTGGCTACTAATTCCAGGGAATATGCTTGTCAGAATGTCACAGTACACCGTGTACAGCTCTGGGTCTATCTGGGGCTCGGGCAGAGATCGGGAGTTGCAGGCCTGTTCAGTGACTGAGTGCTGTAGCAAGTAGACATCGCTGAAGAGCGCAGCGAGGATCTTGTGTGCAGCCTTGTAAGGGTCGTCTTCAAACTCCACCATTGCCCTGAGCTCCGTCAGGGTATAGCCGTTGTAACGCTTGCTGTCTTCGGCCAGGGGCTGCACAGTCTCACCAATGTGTCTCATTTTCCACTTCAGACATTTCAGCTCTTCTTTGACATCCTCTAGTTCTTTCTCCATGGCTTGGAATTCCTTCGCGGTTACAAATCTCCTGCCAAGGAGAGAAGTGGTAGACACAGTGCGGAGTTCAGAGGCTCAGAGGGGTGAAATCAACCCAGCTTCCCTGGGGTCAGACCACAGAGCCTGAGGTTTGGGACGGGAGATACCAGCTGTGGCACTGACTACCATCCCCAGCTCTTATCTGTCAGGCTTCACAGTGACAGCAGAGTTTCTCTCTGCTCGTATAGGGAGAGATGTGCTTTCTCATTTGGAAGGAAATGAGGCACCTTCAAAGTGTGCCCTGTTGGAGGAGCTGAGGTTGACAACCCGGCCCAGGGATGGTCTGTAATCAGGTCTGGAGAGCTAAATGAATGTATGGAAAATATGGTATTTTGCTTCTTGTGTAACAGGGTTTAGTGGCAGCACAGCGTAGTTACTGGAAAACAAACAGTAGGAACATCTAAATCATAAAAGGTACTTAATTTTTTTTAATTAAGGGGCTCTTGACCCTACAGGAAGTTGAGTCATTTGAGGACTTAAACTAATGTGTATGGTCTGGATACATACCTTTCATGATCAGGATCTTCCAGATCCGATTCAAAACCCTTTCCTCTGTTCTTTAATCCAGCTTTAGAATAGCCAGGAGACTGAGAACTATCTTCAGGAGTCATTGTTGCTGGAGGCCTTGTGCTTTTCCTGGTTGAGGTCAGTGTGTGATCTGGTGCTGAAGCTTGTACGTTTTGTGCGGTGTGAGGACAAAAGGTATAGAAGGAAGTTGCCTTGATCCCTGGACTGACTGGAGAGGAGTCAGAGTATTGCTGTGGCTTGGCTGAGCTGGGTGTTGGACTGAGCCTGGGGCTGGCTGGGCAAGACACTGGTATAGTCCTTGCTCCAAGTGGGCTGGAATATGATATTGCTAAATTTTTATCTCTTTGCTCAAATGGTTGAGGGCTTGGTGATTTTCCTGGGGCCAATCTAGTGATGGAGGCAATGTCCAGCAGGGTTTGGTCCTGAACCATGGAGATCTGGCTGGTTGGTTCTGATGAAAGTGAAGAGCTGCTTGATGTGTCGCTGGAAGAGCTTGGCGTAGCGAATGAGGGTATTTTCTGAGCACTATGGTCACTCCTGTTCCTCTGCGTGCTAGTGACATTTAGAGCTGGGTGTTGTGAAGCCCTAAAGAAAGACAAACACACACTTTTTCCTCTCGACTGGGCTAAAGACAGTTTTAAGACAATTTTAGGCCTATTTTGGGACAATTTTAAGCCTGTTTCCCATAACTGCATTTCCCCATAGGCTGATTTGCTTCTCGTGTCTGTGTAAAACCATCTGCTTCTCATGACCAAGAACAAAGTGTTTGAGAATAAGTCATGTAAATTCAGAAGCAGATCCTCCTTGGTGCCAACTAAGCATTTGTCAGCTGTCATCAGTGTGATAATCAGTGGCACATCAGTGTTCTCCTGCCCAAAAGTCACATGGTGCTGTGAGAACCAAGGGTTTGGGGAAGAACCTCCTTCAGGGAAGGCCAGGAAGGGAAGAAAGCTACTGGTGTATTGACTGTGAGAAATTCCAGTAAGAATGCAAAAGGATCAAACCTGCCCTGCAAGTTGCCACAGCAGCTGCCCTTGATCATCTTTGCAAAGTGTGAAGACCTGCCTTCACCTTGGAGCCAGACGCTTTAGTCTCCTGGTAGCTCTGCCTGGTTGCCCAGTGAATTAGGGGATGAATAAACAGGCAAGATAAAAACAGAAGGGCAGCACAGAATGACATCACTGTCGCTGTGGTGACATTATAGAATGTCTCCTTCCTAAAGCTTGGTGTGTTAAGGACTTTGCCCCCCCTCCCCATCCCCCCAAGCTGTGGACAGAGTACAGGGCTGACCAGCTGGTTTAGGTGGCTGGAAATGCCAACTGCTTGGGATGCCCGGCTACTCCTCATGAATATTGTTTCCTGTACTCTTCTCCTGGCTGCTGGCAGGCAGGAGAGATCCCAATGCTGCCTTTTTTTTTCCCTCCTATGCCTAAACTTTGCTTAGTTTGGCAAGACTGATGGCAAGAGAGGAAGATGTACCCTGTAGCCTGGAATTGTCCTGTTGGGTAGCAAATGCAGCTAGAAATGCCTTGACCTTGAAGGGGAACACAAACATACCTACTGTGCAGATCATGATTTCTAACAGCCAAAGGACATGACAAACTTTTGTAGCAACACCAGTGACCGACTGAGTCTTCTCGTGCATCTGGTATATTCATATTCCTCTCTTGGTGGAAGACTGCAGAAAATCCAGGTCTGGATGGGTTATATGAGATCTAGTGTGTGAAGTCCTGTCCTGTGAGTACTGGTGGCTTGAATTAGCTACTTATTCACTTCTCCACCTCCCTGTATCCTTCTCAGTGTTGGATGCAATTAAACGTCCAATTTTCAAGGTCCTAAAGAGCATGCCTCATGCCTATTGGCTTCAGTAGGGTTAATTAAGACCTTTGCTAGATCACAGCATAATTATCAGGTTTAAATCCAATTTAGAGTTTTTATAAGTGGAAAAGCAGGCAGTAACTGAGCTACTGCAGAAAAACAGCCAAAAAAGAAGCCTAAAATGAGTTATGTAAAAGGCAGGAGAGAAAACAAGAAGACGCGTGCCAGAGGGAGCACGCTTTCCTAGAAGTGCTTTGCTTTCATCAACTGGCTGAACAGGGGTGGAAGAGAAGAATTGCCAACTAGATATAAGGAAAAGCTTTTTCACCCTGAGAATATTCAAACACTGGGACAGAGGCCGAGAGAGGTATTGGAATCTCCATCCTTGGAGGTATTCAAAACTCATCTGGACAAGGATCTAAGTAGCTTGATCCAGCCTGGTCTAATGGACATGCTGTGAGCAAGGGACTGGACTAGAGACCTCCAGAGGCCCTGTCTGCTAGATTCTGCCTAACTATGAAAATTACTTATTTCCCCCATAGTTTCCCTTTCTCCTTTCACTTTTCTCCTCTCTGAGTCCCATCTCACCATCCTTCTCTTCCCTTGGAGCCTCTGAGCTGTGCCTTTCCATACTGACTTTATAGTGCCTGTTGCAGGAGAGTCCCTGATCAATAAAGAGGTTTCTGAAGGAAAAGCAGTGTTCCTCGCAGCCCGCTGGCTCCGGTGGATGGCCCTGCTTTGCTCAGGCCTTTGGAGGAGTGGGCTGTGGCAGCGAGGGGAGCCTGGAGCCAGGAATCTTTGTTGTGTTGCCTTTGTAGGTTGAGTTGCTGTTTCTCAGTCTCTCCTCAAAGCAAGGAGTGATGGCTTGTAGCGTGTTTGGCCGTGCTCTGGAGGTGTTCAGAAAGTTGGGATTTGGCACAGATGAAGTTGATATTGTTCATTTCTTGCCAGAGAGACTCAGAAACCTGGTAAACTTGTGAGGATCCAGAGCCAGAGCTTCTGGCCGAAGGAGCGCACCCCCCTGCCCAGGGAGCAGGCAGATGGGGAGATAGCTCTCTGTTGGCTCATGGGCTGCTCTGGGGCCGAGAGGAGGAGTGGAAAAGGGTGATCTTCTGGTACAAACCCACAAACCTACTGGTTATTTAAATCAGAGCCCACTCTCAGGCGTTCCTTATTCTTCACTGCAAAACCCCACATTCAGGAAATATTTTTTGCTGTAGCAAAGTGTAGGAAACTTATTCTGACAAAAGCAAACCCCGTTTTAAGGCAACTGAAATCAAAATGCCTGTTAGAACTTTTTTGTTAAAAGTATACCTATTTGTCCTCAAATCTCTTGCAGCATAAAACTATCTGAGCATTAAGTAAGCAACAAATCCTGCCTACGTTCTGGGGGGGGAAATACAATGTGCACAGTAACTGAAGGGCTACCAGGGTGCATATACAGTCTGAAATACTTCATTTCACATCGTTAGCAGGGTTGTACGGGGTTGACTTCGGTGGTGGTTTGTTTGGTTTGGGTTTTTTCTTTTTTTTTTTCATAAATCCAGGATTAGCTGTAGGAGATGGAACATTTACTGAAAGATGCAATTTAAAAGAGTGACAGAAAACACGTTTCATAACTAATCTCACTGAAATTTATATAAGAAACATTTCCAATTCACCTGTGCACTGGAGGAAACAAAAAATATTATAAACTATTACTTTGTTTTACTTTCCTTTTCCACCCTTTAATTTTCACTGGCTGCAGTGCTAAATATGGGACTGAATTCACTTTTATCATCATACTTATCTCAGAAGCAGGGGAGCTGGTTGCTTAAGAAACAATCTAAAACTTGTTAGAGGAAAATGTCAGTCTGGATTTTAGCGGAGGTAAATGAGGTCAGAACTGAGACCTATCACTTTGGACGTTCCTAGTGGGCAAGGGTTTGCCTGAAGACAGGAATGAAATCCCCGTTGCTTTCAGTATAGCCAGGCTGGATCTGAGATCTGTAACCATGGTGCTTTATCAGAGGGGATCTTTTTTCTACCTGTTTTTGTGTAGTGAATCACTATGAACTGAATAAATTACAGGAAGAATTGCAAGACCTGGAGCTGAAATCAATGCTGACATGAAATAGGAAGGTGATTGCAGCTGTCAGGTACCTCCACAAGGAGAAACCTTGGCTCCACTTTGAGCGACACTTCAAATGCGTCAAGCCCTTGTTGTCTGCCTCCTTCCAGCCCTGTGCTGCTCAGCATATCAAGCATGTTCCCCGTTGTCAGAGTGACCTTGTCTGCCGTCTGTGCCTTGCCCTCTCCAGCTGAGCTTGTGCAATAGACTTTTTGTAGCACTGAATTTGGAGACATTTGAAAGTTGCCTGCAAATCCAGCACCACTTTCCTTCTGTGGCACTTGTGACCAAGAGAAAAAAACAGTGGAGATTCTTTTTTTATGAATTATTTCCACCATGTTTTAAATCTGGAGTTCTTCTGTTGATCTTGTTTGAATAGGAAAAATAATGACAATATGCTTTACAGGGAAGCACTGAGGGGCTGGTTGCATAAATCTTACTGTAGCCAGCCAGGGGTAGGAGGATGGTAGAAGAGCTGTGGGATGGACCCAGGGGAAATGCCTGCAGGTAATGATATGAGAATAAAATAGTTTTTTTCAAGGCCTTCTCTTTTGTCAGGTGACCCTCCTAAAATGCCCACACTGCCAAAACAGCGACTATATTATTTTTTTGTTAATGCTGAATTAATTTTGAATAGTCTTTCATTTTTCTATGTGAAAAGCTGATATCCTGGACCCTGGGTTTATCTGCCTCAAAGAACAACCAAGGCTTTTAGCCACTGACAGGAAGAATATGCCATTTCCTGCTCAGCTCTTGGCTCTTCTGAGCTACCTGTCTTCTCTTTGGCTTTGCCACCATACTTGTCTCTCCTTGTCCTTTGTGACATTTCTCCCCATCTCTCTCTTACCCCTTGTCCTATGTGTATCACCAGTACCTCTCCCATCCACCCTGCGGATCCCAGGCACACTGATGGAAGCAGCAGGCTCGTTGTATTAATGCCGAGTGGTAGGAGAAGACTGGAGGAGAGGGTGGAAGGGGCATGGACATACAGATGTCTGAAATCAGGTGCAATTGCTGTCTGGAGCCTAATAACTGAGCGTTTCTTGGCAATAAATAACTATGCAACAACAACAAAAAAATCCTGATGTGAAACTTCTCCTTTTATTGGTTTTGTGTAGCGACTGTGCACAACCGGTGCATTGAGATCTCCCAGCCCTGCACATCTGAAAGAAAAAGTTGAGACCTCCAAGGTCAAAAATGACAGCAAATAGACTATTAAGAGTGTTTAGAGCTTTGCAATGGAAGTGCTAAGTTTAGTAAGAACAAAACATGACTGGGGATATTAGATGTATAGGGGCCAGTGCCATCTGCTTGCACAGGAAGGCAGCTTGGTGAGAGCAGAGGATGCCAATTTATAACTAGAACTCCCTGATGCTGTTCCTAGCCCAGCTCAGGCAAGATTAAACACTATTAAAGGAAAATTATAGTTTAGCGATGGACATTAAATGGTTTCATATAGAATTATCAAGACTGAATATTGCATTACCCCAATCAGGACTCCTCTGGAATCAAGCTTCTAATGAAATTTATAATTTAAGGCCATTCTGAAAGCGGATAGCTTATTCTTGCCAACAGAGGAACCTGAGATCCTGCCCTGGTCCTGGCTTGGCATAAGGCCCTTTGTGCTACCTGTGCTCTCACAGTGCTCCTGGGCTGCTTGCAGACCTTTAATATTCTCTCTTCTAAAATCTCCCGGCCAGTTGGTGTTTGTCTTTTACGATTGTTCAGTCTTGTTCTTTTGTTTAAAGTTTTTACTGTTTCGCTGTACGGCAGCACTTGCCAAAAATCCTTACCTCAACAAGGACCAGATGCCCTGTTTTGTCTTTGTGGAAGGACAGAAAAAATCATGATGTCTGAGGATGAGTAAATATTCCTTCTATACTCTTCGGTTCAAATTAGAACAACCTCAGAGCATTTCTAAGTGAGGGCAGCTGACAAGTCCTCCAGGGAATGAAATACTGGTTGAAGTGAGCAGGAGGAATAACTTCTGGTAATACATCCTTGTGTCCTACTGGTACAGGACCACCTCTGTGTGAAGAGTTCAAAAAGAGCTCAAAACGATCTGCCGACATTTACTCTGCTAGTGGAACGCAGGTGGTGAGTTGATCAAGCAATGAGGAGGACTTTGTTCTAGGTGAGGTGCCCTCTGCTCTCATACAAGCAGGCCCTTGGATAACCCAAGGGCCAGAGTAACCTTTGTGGTTGCTCTGACTTTGACAAAGCACTTCTGATGTCATTCTCTTGCCATCAACAATTCTCTGCTGGCCGTGAGCCCACTGCATGGACTATGTGACAAAGAAGAGTGGGACTGTATGAAGCTAGAAACGACGTTAAGGAGAATCCTCTGATCAGGTACAGACCTGTTGTGGCTTGATGGGGCTTGTTCCAGGAAGGAGACATTGATGTGAAGGTTGTAAGGTTTTCTGCCATCCTGAGCAGCAATAACTAATGCTTTTTCCTCCCTGATAAGCCTGAATAATGAAGATTCTGAAGCTTAAGTTGGGTTCGTAAGTAAACTATGAACTGAGAACAGAACGTCACTCATGTCACTTTATTAATATTGATCTGATTTCATTACAGTAGGTAAACATTCTTTAACCTGATACTGGACTTCTCATTTGCAGTTTGTTTTACAGCGCTGTCAGCACACCTATGGAGGAAAGTGGTGTCTCCTGGAAATTGAAGTACTGGGGCAGGGCTGGGCACAGGACCAATAGAGCCTTGTTTCTATTCCATGGAACACCTAATGTCAAGAATTGTTATTTGTCCCTTGAAACAAAGACCTTTGGACAGTCTTCCTAATGCAATAAGCACGTTTGAGCACTACCCAGTAGCTTGGCAGGTAGGAAACTTTCTTGGGAAATATGACCCAGATCAATTTTGTACTAAGAGAGATTTTCAGGCCTGTGAAAATGAAGGATGTGGATCTGCCTGTGGCAAGGTCCATAACTGAGATGATATTTTCAAGGAGCAGGAGCTACCAAGTGATCTGATGACAAACCAAGCTGGAGAGCAGTTCTAGTAATAACATGCCTGGGGGAGACCACCTGCAGTGACGTGGGACTGGAGAGCTGTTCCAGCAGGTCTGATGAGGGATCAGGACCCTCAGTTATTAGGGTTAGGGACACCAAGCTTCCATGAGTGTGTGGCTGAGCTGTGCATCTCAGCAAGACAGAGGCAGCAAAATGCTATCAGGTTTCCAGATTTTAATAGCGCAGAGTCAGCAAGTCACTTTCCCAAGTCTCCCAAACTGCTGAATGAAGAATCACTTTCTTTCTTTGGAAGGAAATAGATGCATGAAACTGCACACATCTTTCCTGGAGAGTAAAGGAAAAGTATAGTATTCAGAGCAGGGAAGGAGCCATGCTCCAATATTGTTCCGTACACTGAACCACTGATTCCCATAGCTTAAAGTAAGAATTTTTGCAAATGCCAAAAAAAAAGCATAGCATTTTTCTGAGTAAGTGCAAGAAATGGCATTAATTATACTATGTTATTGTCTGCTAAAGCTGCTTTCAATCATTTTTATATTCAATAGCATGCATCATCATGATTGGTGATAAATACAGATGAAAAAGGTAGAGATAATGAAAGTTATACAGGTGTAAATTAGAGCATATTTTTAAACTACTATGAAGTCACAGCTTCTTGAGATAACATCAAATTATAGGATATGTGCACATCCTAAATGGAATCCTGGAGAATTTTATATTGTTCTTGTGCTAGTTGATGATCATTTGGGCAGCGCTGTCTGGGAAAGTTACAAACCTCTATTTCCATAGCTTCCTACTCCAGACCTTTTTCTTAACCCCCAGGAGCCAGCGTGGGGATGGTACAAGCCATTGACATATTCAAGCCATGGTCACTTACTATTTGGGGAGCAGCTATGGAGGCACTGTAACCTCAGGTCCCCAGCCTCAGCCCTCTCCTCCTCAGTCCTGGAAAAGAGAATATAGAAGTAGCACCTTTAACAGAAACAAAGGCTGCTCCCAAATGTACAGAAATGGAAGGGTCAAAGTCAACAAGAGTACAACATACCTGGGCTCCTCCATCTATAGCCAGCCAGGCCCATTATGGAGATCGTAATGGTCTCAGGAAGGATTCGGTCCCATTGGCTTTGCCCCTCTCGGGGGAAAGCTCATGTAAAGAGGCCATGGGGAATAGAAATGAGGGGCTCAGGGCTGCGTCTCTCCCACTCTTTCACTCTTCAGGATGAATCTAAGCGCCGGGGCTAACCGCGCTGTACAGTACGTGTGTGGTGGAAGTGGGTATGTTGCTAGTGCTACACCGTGTAAGGGCCAGTCCGTGTAATTTTCCAGAAGGAACAGCTCTGCGGATAAACCTTCCTGTGTTGCAGAATAAAGTACAGAATAAATCCAAGGCAGAAGGTTACACTCATCCCTGTGTGCTAATGAAAGGTGAATGGTCAGATTGGAAATTCTTACTGATGTCCCTATGAAAAGAAACCAACTCTCTAAATGGAGGATATGGTAGGTCAGCAGCTTAAAACCTGTCCAGATATCTAGGTGACCAAGGAGGAAATCAGAGCAAAAGGTTGGCATGTCTTTGGAAAGCATTGATATGATCTGCACAACATCTCATACAAGTACAATGGAGTTAGAGAAAGCAAGCTGTGAGTAAGACACATTAGAGAAATGCACAAAAAAGGAAAAAATAGCATATGTGAATGATGATTTGACAAGTTCTGATTCTCTCAGTGTTGGGAATAGTCCTGACTTATTATCTCTGCAATAGCTTTGGTCCTGCCGTCTGCTTCAGACTGCTCCTTGCACTTCAAAACCACATTTTCTGTCCCTGCAAGGATATTTTGTCTGCACGGGTATCAATGGCAGTTTGAACTCAGTTCACTCTAGAATTTCACCAGTAGCATCTGCCTGATGTCAGGTTGGTTTTGCAGATCAGAGGAAGGGCTCAGTCAGCAAGAAAAATGTTGTGAAATCAGCTGCAATGCCACAATGGGTGCTGATGGGCAGCTGCAAGTTGGCAAATGCTGTGCTATGGATGAGCGAACTGTGGAAGGCTGAATCTTCCAGATTTACTTGCTAAATTTGTATGTTGGTTTATCAGCACCTGGTAAGTGAGAGTTACTTCACAGGGAGCCAAAGGCTGGGTATCAGGCTGGAGACAGGGCTATGTTGATCTCTAAGGTCCCTTCTCCTACCAGCACCAAGGGGGGTCTACCTCCTTGCCTCTGTCTACAGTGGCTTCAGTTCCAATGGGACTCACCACCCCTGGCCTCACGCACCCTGACCAGGCATGGATGCACTTCCAAAAGCTGCAACTCTCTCCTCTTGCCAAAACTGGAAGGCAATGTGTTATTCAAGTTTTCTCATGTCACTTCACTAACTTTTTATTTCTTGCTCAAGGCACTGACTACCTCTCCATGAGGAGCTCACCTGGATTTGATTTCCACACTTTCAGGCTTCCTGTCCCTGACCCCCGGCTTCAATCCTCACCTACTCTCACCCCAAGCCTCTACGCTCCCTTGCCCCAGATCTTCCTCCCCATAGCTACAACCATCCTTGTTCCAGCAGCTGTGACTATTGCCCCAGGGTCTCCATCTGCCCCACTAACACTTCCTGCCTTTCCCCCAGCATCCCAAAGAAGCAGAGAGGAAAGTTTTTGTTCTTTAGCTGAAAGCAAACTCCACCAGAGTTCTGGGAGCAGGGAAAGGTGGTGAGGAGTGGCTGGAAGAGGATTTCTTAATATATAAAAAAGGAAGGTAAGAAACAGGGGGCAAACTTGGGGAAGATATTCCACGTGGATAACCTAGCTGCACTGTCCCTGGCCTGAATGGATGTGACAACAGTGTCGGTGTAGCCAGTTGGTCTAAATGAGAGCAATTCTTGTGAATGTGCCCTAATTATTACACGGCCATACGAGCAAAACTGCTAAAACGGCTACATCTGCTACTGATTTCCATCTTCCCTTCCTCTCACTGCCTTTTTAGAACCCTCAAACGGTGGTTGCTCCTTTATTAGATGTTGTACTAAGAAAGCCAAAGATGTGATAGTCTGGGTGCACTGAAGTTGGTGCTGCACTGGAAGGGTTACCCCAGTCCCCTGCTTGTGGGCCTTATTTTCTCATAGTCTTACAGTTAACCGTGTGCAGGGTAGGGAGGAAAGTGGGGGATGTCATGGCATGTCCCCGCTGTGGAGCAGCTCCATCTCTGTGGCATCAGGCAGTGGCAAAGGGACAGCGATCCCGTGTGCTGCAGGGCATTACAGAAGCCAAATAGCTGGGCACTGGAAGAGGAGAAGATCCTGGCATGCTGGCATTCCTTCAGCTGACTGTCATGTAGAGCTTATCAGCCTATATAGGAGAGAACAAAGAATCCCTGTCCCTCTGACGTATCTGGAAGGCTCCTCAGAGCAAAGGAAGCTGAAAGTTTTGTGGAAGGTTCCTCCTCTGCTTGCTGGGGTGAACTATAGACAATGGACCATGCTCAAGATCATATGGGGCAAGAGTATTCATATGAAACAGAGCAGAAAGAGAAATGGAGAGATATCTATTATGAACTGACACCTAATAAACTAAAAAATTGAAAAAGATGAGCAAAAGTTATAGACAAATATTCAGTTAAAAGGAAAACCAAAGAAAAAGGGAGGACAACCAATAATAGGACAAAGACTGAAAGCTGACATGTTGCAGCTAATTCTACTGAAAATTTTATAGAGCACTTTGTGTGAATAACACCTTCAAGTCTGTATCATTTACTCAGAGTTACTCGGAGGGCTGTCGTATCTTTTATAGCTGAAGAACTATAGTATCTTTTGATTTTATGGTGTGAACTACAAAATCTGATTTTTTGTGACTTTTCAAAGTATCCCAGGCCTGGGAAGGAAATACTTGTTGAATGTAACATCATGAATCTTTGATTTTCTTCAGCAGCTGAAAACAGGAAGATGCTTGGGTGTTGACAGACAAAGCCTATGTCTTTGCAGTTGCAGGTAGTCGGGGAATTTGGCTGTCTCTGTGTGAGACTTGGTTTGGAACTTGGTTGTGCTTATGGGTGGGCTTAGGGCTGGATAACTAGATGTGCTGTTTAAGGTGGAGTCAAACCAGGCTAAGGAGCAGCATTTGGGGTGTACACAGATGTTCATGTGATTTTAAAGGTCTTTCCTACGTTCTCCGCAGCTGAGGCAGTTCTTGGGATATGGAGACTGACGTTCACAAGCAGCAGTAATGCAGACTGTGTGAGCTGACATGCAAGGGGAGGGGATGAGATGGAGTGAGGTGATGGAGAAGGAGGGGGTCAGGATAACAAGCCAGGCATTGCTGTGGCTCATCCCCTGCATCTCCTTCACTGGCTGGGAACACAGTGCACACTTGTTAAACTGGGAGCTCTCAAGGGAGCATTTCAGCTCGTTCATCTAATAAGTCTCTAGTAAGTCTTCTGTTGTTGTGTGCAGTTACATGCTATTAAAATACAGTGATATTATGTTTGACAAATACTTGCAAGATTAACAGTATTTTAGTGTCAGTATTTTTCACAAAACAAATTTCTTCTCTGGGAGCAGGGGTCTGTATTCCAACAAAAAAACTTTTATCGGGCAAAATATGGCTAACCCTTTTCTTCCTGTCTCCCAGCTGTTGGGAATAACGATAAAGCTTTAACTTTCACTAGAAATCTAGTGCTCTTAGAAAGCTGCCTATTGCACAAAATCTATAGCATGGGGACGCTAGATGTGTGTGTACAGCGGGTGCTGGATGTGTACGGAGGCAAAGGGACATGCAGAGAGGGTAGGGATATGTACAAAGTCACTGGAAGGAAGAAAGGCTGGGGGGTTTTATTTATGAGATATGAAAAGGAACACGGAGGTGTAGGAGTAGGAGGGAATGTGAAGTATCCTTGGGTATATGCACAGGAAGGAAAGAGAATTTAAGTTATTTTCTATTTGTGCAAAGGAAGATCAGACCTAAGGGAAGTGGTGTGCTTGCTGGGGCTGCTGGCACCCACCACATGTAGCAACGCTGTGCTGCTAATTGATGATCCCTGGAACCCCTGCAGTCTCAGAATATTCCCAGGTCGCAGCAGTGAAGCTGATCACGAATATGCTAACTTCAAAAAAAAAAAAAAAAAAAGGATGTAATGCTGCACAGCTCTAAATCTCTGGAATGATCCCATGGTAACACTGTCTCTGGGATTCTTATTATGTATTCAGATACAACAATTAAAATAATATGATATAAAAAAAGAAAGTCATAATCATGAAGTTTAGGAACACCACATGCTTGAGCTGTGTTTGTCAAATGTGTGGTGAGGCTTGGAGGATGTGACCAACAAGTGAATTGTTCACATAAATTCAAACTGGGCAAGGAAGCTGGAAGGACAGAACAAAATATACAGTCCAGTCATAAAGCAAGTGGTAGAGACAAAGCATTGTCTGTGTATGCTGGGCGGGGTGGCTCTGACCAGTCCACAGAGCGGGCACAAGGAACAGGCTGTTCTCTATGCACATTGCCTAGTAAGGAGCTCATTTTGAATGATACATAGAAGAGTTAAAAACCACATTGGTTTGTACTGGCCATGATGGGACCTGTCACTTGCCATGGGTGTTTGTGTGTTACATAAAAACCCTGCTAGTTCCATAGGTAAGTTCAAACCTTCCTTCCAAGAGACCTGAAAAATCCTTGATGCTGCATTGTACAGAGACTATTAATTAAGGTTGATCATGAAAGCAAAGTGGTAAGCATGGAAGTTCTCTAGTTCTTCCTGCTCAGGAGAGCTCCTCACTTTGCCACTGAAATGTCTGAGCATTTCAAATCTGTCTCCTCAGAGCTTCCCAACCACTCTCTTCCACCACTGAGAAACTGCCACATTGGTCAGAAGAACTAGAATGAATCCTTTTCACATTTTCTGTCCCCAAAATATCTTTACGTGACTTCCAATAACAGGCTTTCAGTGAGGATTCTCTGTACATATCAGCTCCTCATTCTTTGAAGGTACCCCTATGGAGTCCATCGCACCTTCTTTGCTGTATGAGTTCAATAGTTGTGTGTTCTTCATATTCTGCAATTTTAAGCAAAGCCTTAGCCTTCTGATGAAGGAATGAGGGCAGCAGGTACCCAGTGCAGCCACGTGGGTTAAGAGTGCATGGAGTCAGCAGCGTGGCAGGTGATGGGCAGAGTGAAGGAGCATCTGTGGGCCTTCAGGGCTCAGACAGGACTTAGAGTCCATCTATGACCCTGGTAGCAGTGTGGGTGGCACTGTGTGAATGTTTCTGTGGTGCAATATGATGTATGCGCTATATTTGTGTGGAGGAGCTCAGGAGGATGGGTTGAGTGGAGGAGCCTAGAATGGGTTGTAGGCATGCGACTATGGAAGGTGGCAACTCCAAAGTGCCCTGGTGGTGGCTGGAAAACATCTCAGCAGCTGTCAGGATTATTGTGAGGTGCCTATTGTACATGCCGAGAAAGGACAGCTGTAACATTTGTTATATCCCCACAATTTTACCTTTCCAGAGAGGGAAAATCGAATTGCAGCGGCAGCACAGCTTCCTATAAATCAGATGCATACTGTGAGGACTCGTCAGTCTTGTGTTTTAATGAGTACATAAGAAAAGGCAGGCAGTGGGACATCACAAAATTTAAGAAAAAACAAATCAAGGAGGCTTTTTGTGTTTGTATTTAACACACATCTTCTCCAAGTATCTCAGAGACTTTGCCCACATGTGCTGAAATGGGTGAGCGCACAGATTTTCTGAGACTAGCAGAGTCCATGAAAACCTCCACTGATCAAGCAACTGACTGCACTGACCTTTCTCTGAAGTACTTGATGGTTTCCTGGTCTAGGAAGTTCTGCTCTTCTCGAAAGCCCTGCTCAAAGATTTTGCGCTTGTGTCTGAACTCAATGACAGTCTTAGTGTAAGAGTTCAAGGTAGTGACGGAGGCCGCCATGCAGCAGGTGAAAGAGCCCCATGCCAGACTGTGGAGAGAGAAACCAGCAGACAGAGCTGGGTTAAGACAGCAGCTCATGTTATATTTCTGACGCCAAGAGACACACATACACAGGGTGCGACTAGGCAGGGAAGTCAGTGGTGACAAACCCCTTCTCCTCTTACCTCAAACGGCCTGTGGCACGTGCTCAGGCATGCAGGCAGGATGCTGGGCTAGGGCTGGGCACAACTTTCATCCCATGGAGAACCATGTGGCAGAGTGCAAACATGAACGCTTGCTGCACTCTGACAGGAGAGCTGAATGCCTCTTGGTTTCCCTTTGGAATGTTTCAGAGCCTTGCAGACAAGTGCTAAAATCTATAGCATAGTAATGAGCTTCTAGATGGAGTGCCGCCCCAGACAGCGTGCCTTTGGGACCAGTGGAAGTTCTCCAGCATCTATGGGATGCACAACTCTACTCCAGGGATGGTTTGTATTCCAATTTTACGTCTTCATCAGACTACTGTATTCCCTCCTTTCCCGCTTCATGGACATTTCTAGCATTCCTGGCTTATACCTGGTCTCTGAAAGCCTGACCAGAATAGAAGACAGCACTTCCATTTTGTGGAGTGATCCAACCAGAGGGCAGTGCCCCAGGGTGGCAGGCTGTGATGGCCAATCTTGGTCAGCCAGTGGCAGGACAGCTGCAAGCATCAACCAGGACCATGGGGATACAGAAGGAGGAAAAAAGTGGAAGAAAAAGAAAATGACTGCCCCAGTGCCAGGCTGGAACAGCAGCAAATGTTGTCCTGAGTCACCTGGCAAGGAGAGTTCAGCTGGGAGCTGCTCTGCTCCCTGCTTTTGGGCTGGGTTTCCCCCCAGGTGCCTTCTGCCCTCCCTGCACATCTCTCCTCCAGCCTTTACCTCACTGATCTCAAGTTCAGATGTGGCTGGGGGGTACTCAAGGCCCCAAGGAGTTTAGATGCTTTTTGAGTGTGAAATGGGGCTACTAAAAAGGCACCAAATTCCTCCTTTTGTCTGCAGAGCTCATCTGTGTTCAGGCTTCCCTTGACTTTGCATTCAGCCTGTATATTCCAGCTACCTAGAGTTCACAGTGGCTTCCTAACTAACTTGGATTAACTTAATCATCTGTGTCAGCTACACGCTTTACCTGCTCCTTGCTTTCACCTTTTCTATAACCAAACATTGCTATGAATTATGCGGCACAGAGAGAATACAGCCACAGGAGCATTATCTTATAAGCAGGCATTATCAACAGAGCCCTCAGCATGAACTGTTTTCCCATTCTGCAAAGGATCTGCAGACAAGGAAACAGTTTCTCATTTCAAATTAGACAGAACTCAAAAAATAACATATATTCATGAACTGAAAAATCTGGGGAAAAAATGGTTCAAGTAAACAGAAATGGCTCATTTCAATGGTTTCAAAATTCAGTGCATGACAAGTCCTTTAGGGACTCCCAGGGCAATGAAGTGTGTGGAGACAGCCCTTTCCTAGTCATTTTTTAACCCGTTTGCCAGATGCAATCAAAGGAGAAGGAAGTGTACTGAACCCTGGGGTGATGAAGATCCCTTAGGTTTCTCTCCACAGTTGGGTGGAGAAGTGGAAAGGAAACTCATGCTACGTGTGAATGTCCAGGCACAGGAAAGACTGGCAAGTGTCTTCATCCTACATGGAGTGTGTGGAAAAACTCCAACAGCTCCAAACATTTCCAGCTGTGCTCCTAAACAATCTGAAGGAAGAAGCTGGCTGAAACAGCATGCTTCGCTGTGCCTGATTGGTGCCTGGGGAATGACATACAGAGGAAAATTTCTCTTGTAAGTCTTTGGATAATTTATAATCATTTACTCAGAAATGCTGAAAGGTTCAGAGAAGGAAATACAGAACGAAGGCTCTCAATGTGACCTCAGGTCTGGCATTTGGTAAATCATAATAATGAGACAATTATGATTGATGTTTTCGTTTTTATGGACCTTGGTTAAATGTTATTTATTTTTAAGTGTAAAGACTGGTTCTCCTACCTGTAAGAGTTACATCCTACCTGACGTGAAGACCTCTTTAACAGCAATGCCTCTCCATGCCAGCTGTGCCCCAGATGTGGTGGGACTGTACCTATAGTGCCTCTGGTAGCTAAGCTCAGGGCTGTGCTCTCAGCTTCCTCTGTGGCTCAAACAGCTCAGGTTTTTTTATTTTTCTTTCTAGAGGGGTTGAGCTTGAACATCCACTGATCCTGAAAGCCACTGAAACCCCTGGCCTGGACAATCCCCTGGCCCACTCCTGGCTCATGCCAGAGCACAGACCAACCTCCAGGCTTTGCCAATGGCTTGGGAATGGGGAAAGGTAACAGGGACCAAGCAGTGCCTTTCCAACCCTGGGACATCAGAGCAGATCACAAGCAGCTCTTCCTCATTTTAAGAAGAGTTGTTGGGGTTTTTTTTTAATCATTCCCTTTTGATAGAGGGGAAATGGGAGTCACAGAAAAAATAGTTTTCCCATTGGCACCTGGGAAATGAATGGCAGTCTAGATCTCCACTCCTGCCCTCTGGCTCTTGGCCATGGGGAGGCTGCTCCCTGGCCCTGTTTTTCAGTGGTGGTACAATTCTCTGTGCCCTGGCAGCTTGTCTAGTAGGATGCTGCAGTGGTACTTTTTACAGGAGGCTGTAAATAATGCTACTCTTTGCACTAGTGGTTCAGGAGTATTTAAACCTCATCCTTCAGGCCACCACCCGAACCCAGATGGAGCAGAAAAATTCCTACATGTGCAGAGTTTCCAAAGTCCACCAGGCTGGGTGGGCATTTGTTTTTAACCCTTCTTAAAGAAGGTGTTCAAGTCTGGATGATGCCAGGGGAGCTCATGGCTCTAGTCCACACAGCAGTGGTGGTTCAGTGTCAGCTGGAAGGAAGAAGCCTTGTTTTGGCTGCTTTTGACTTTCAGACCTTCCCTTGCCAGGTCTGATACCAGGGTGTGGCATGAAGAACCCCATGGCCTTCCTCAGGCTGCTGAGCACTACTGCAGGCTGAAAATGTTGCTCTGACTCACGTCTGTCCCAGGGGAGCTGTGACTGAGCTGATGTTTGTGCCTTGCCCAGTGTCCTGCACAGGCAAGTGTGTTGCCTTGGCAGGTATTAGGGGAGGGAGAGAGACTGCCAGATCTGAGAAGCTGCTTTGTGAACGGCAATAGCTTGAGTGGAGCTCGGCTTTCATGAGGGTGAACCAACACCACTCACTGGACAGAGTGAAGCTGAGGTCCCACGTCAGGAATATGGGAAGAGCTGAGGTTGCTCCCACATATTTGCCTGCTTGTGGGTGTCTCCAGCATCCTCCACAGAGAGACCTAACCCAGGGCCAGTCCTGGTCTTCAAAGCAAAGCCCACTGTGCCCTGGCTCTGGCTGCCTGGGGAGACCTGCAGGCAATGGGTGCAATGCCCAACGGGACCCAAGAGCTTCCGGTGCCTGTTCTGAGACGTGGGGTTTCTTTGTCTTGCACAAGATGAAAGAGCATAATCTAATGAGTGCTTTACCATGCTAGACATTTATCAACATTCTGAAATTTGAGTACCACAGTAAATTCTAAAATAGATTACTGAAGACAAATTAATAGAGATTATACCTTATTAAATATATTAATAATTATACAATTATTATGACAGAATTGTAAAAAATATTTATATAAATATTATAAATATATGAGCATAGTGTATTTATAAGTTCATGCAATAGATATTCATTATTAATACACAAAATAATCTATTTTAAATACAATATAATTTATATTTTTTTTAACATTCCTAAATATTAGTAACTCCTCCCATGAAACACATTATAGTGAGGGGAGAAGGAAAGACTACTAATTCCCTGCAGTGCTGTGCATCAGAAGTATTTGTATTTATTTATTGGTGTTAGCAAAGGCTGTTGTCTCTGCTTTGAGATGGAATGAAAACAATACCCTATATTTAGAAAGGAAAAAAAGAAAGTATTTCCCCTCACTATCCAAAGAGGCTGATGCCTCTAGAGGGATGTGAATGCTGTTTGCAGGTATTTCTAGTCTCCAGTCTCCTGTTCTCATTAAGCTTCTTATAAACTTGCAAGCAATATAACATAGTTGACGTAATTTGGTCAAATTATTTTTATATTATTTTTAGCAGATAAAAAGGAAAGGCAAAAAAATTCAATCTCCAAAATGTCATATCTGTTTTCCCAAGCCTTCTCCCCATGATCTACCGGGAAGTATCATGATGCCAGGAGCCCTATGCCTTCCTCTGCAGTTGTGTTAAAAGTCACTCTGTAAGGTTCAACTGAGACATTAATTAAAAGAAAAAAAAGAAAAAAGCTAAAAGTCTCTGAAAGGCCACAGCAATTATGCACCTAAATTGAGCTTTAATGAGAGTGCTCAGTCTGTGTTGGCAATTGTGGCTGCTGTTTATTTACAAATGTGATGTACCTGCTGATGTGCACAGCTGCTGCAGTCACAGATAACTCTCCTCTAACACCTCAACAATTGTATGGCCGTGGTGGGTTTTTTTTGCTTATAGCATTTTGGCAGCTGGAAATTCACACGTGTACTCCTGGAAATTTGAGATGATATGTACAATCTCCCAACAGACTGATGGAACAACTCAAAAATGAAAAAATATTAACTGATGGTGACACTTACCAGAAGGACCATCCATAGTCCCATGAATGTGGTCGCCAGTCCTCTGGCCCAAGGCTGACTGTCACTTGGAAAACTTGAGTATACATCATGTGTGCCACCATCCCCAAGAGACCTGAGAAGCAGGGATTATAATAGGAATTTTTGTGCTAACATTTTCTATAATTCTTGAGATAGCTGCTGCTGGAAGTGGTTTGAAAGCTCCAAAAAAGTCTTTGTTATACTTTTATACCTTCTATTCTACTGTGGAGGAGGGAGCTGCATGGGCAGAGGAAAGGTGTGACTGAGAGCTCATTATTTTACATCATACTGAATTCACAATTAAGAGAAGAGTTAAAGAAAGAACATCATTGAAGAAAACGTTGCACAATTAGAGTCACCACCAACCCTGCTGCTGCAAAACAGGGGTATGCCACCCACAAGCTATCTCACTTCCCATCACAGACAGGCCTCAGGTAAGAGAATAAGGAGAGAGGTTTCTGTAGGCAATGCAAGACTGAATGTGTTAATGCCAAGCAACGATATTTTATCTGAACAGTTGCTAAGATTTATAAATTAGAACACTTATAAAACCCTTGGAGGTTACACAAGGAAGTTAACTCAGTATTCCTGATGATGTGTGGTGAGTGGATGCCACAGGAATACTTTTGATAGCAAAATGTTGATGATGCTTGCTTTTGTGAGCTCATTATATTTTGCTGAGATAACTACACTGGGTGAAGGTTAGACAGTGTGTTAGGCACTCTGCTCACCGTGATGCTAAAGAACAGGGATGCAGTTAAGTCACTGAGTGTGCTCTGCCACTCAGCTGTCCAGAGTGGCTCTTCAGCTTAAGCAGAAAAAAACTGCCTGAACTTTTACATCTAGACATCCCTCTGAGGGAAATCAAACCTCACTTTTCAAGAAGTGGTGGCCAGTAGCAGCTCTGGGGCTTAGAGAATTTTCTAGTTACAATAATTTGGGATGTCTCTGCTTTAACACCCAGGCAGGGCAGAGCAATGCTCCCAGCTGAGCCCATGAAAAGCATGGGTTCAGGCAGCTAGCTGACCATGGGGCAGGATCGTCATTTCCCAAACAGTCCTTGGACCTACAGATGTCAAAAGCCCCTTGTGCTGCAATGACAGTTCAAGACACTTTGAAATAAAGATGTTCTGCCACAGTGGGGTCAACAAGGCCCATATTCTACACTTTGCTCCTTAACCAAAGCCGCCGTTTCCTGTTATCTCTGACCATATACTTTTTCCACAGTTGCCCTTCCTCCATATGGAAAATCCTGATTTTCCCTCCCTAGACCCAAATTTTGACTCTTCTTTCCTGCTTCCTTTCAGTATTTAAAGCACTTTATTAGTCCCACCAGACATGTGGATGATTCAGGGCAATTCTGGAGGAGAGAAGTTGAGAATGGCATGTTTATGTTGTGGGTATGTTAAGCAGGACCTTCAGTAAGACAAATGTCATATCTGATACAAACAACTGCAGAGGCTGAAAGAAGAAGTTTTATTGCAAGAAGCTGTGGTGATTTGCTCAGCTGCTTCGTGTTGGTGTGACACACTGGGAAGTTAGGAGGTGGAAAGAGCAATTCACATCGGAAGAAATTATATTTTGGCAGGGTGGGCGGCCTAATGGGAGCACAGCAAACTGGTACACACCTTCCTTGTTTCTGGCTATATTTAATTTCCAGAACTCACTAGGAGCTTGCTGTAGTTCTTAAATCAGTGGATTTTTCTCCAGCTGACAGTTGTGGCACTGATCTTAAAGTCTGGGGTTTGCTGTTCCTATACCTACTGTCAGTAATATTTCAACCTTAATAAAATATTACAGACTGCCCCAAGACATGTCATAGTCACTCAGAGCCATCAGGAAGCTTGACACGGCCAGGACTAGCTTTGGTAAGGGTGTTGTGCTCTGTTCTGTCGTGCAAAACCTTAATGGGGTTACAGCAATGTTGAGACCTTTCACTGTGTGGGAGGCCAGGATGACAGAGCACTGATACAGGTGAGTAGGAGGTCATCAGCAGGTCCTGCTGCAGTACAAGGATCACAGTCAAAACGTGGCACATATTGCTGTTTGTGCCTAACGGCAGCGGGGGTTGGGGGCAGACAGGTACCTGGCTGGGCGGTCAGTGGCATTATGCCATGTGTGAGCTATAGCAGAACAGCACGAGGCTTTCTTTCATTGTGCTGCTTCAGGAGCTTTTGGTTTGGTTTGTTCCCAATGCCACCCATCGGTTTGGTCTATTTTAGATATGCTTTGCCAAGTGCTCCATGGGGATATCGTGTGCTATTTTATGTTGTACGTTTCCTGGTCACATGTTTGATAAAATGACTTGCCTGTAACATCAATCAACAAATGCTTCATTTATAAGATCATCTTTTCCTCCAACTAGCAGCTTAAGGCTGGACAAAGAGGACAAAATGCCTGTATGCCCACCCGCCCGGGCTCCAGGGCAACAGGTGCTTGGGGAGGTGGAAAATCCTGCTAATAGGGTGGACTGGAGTGACTGGGGTGGACGGGAGTGCAGAGACACTGACCATTTAGAGCTGGCTGGAGATCATCAGCCTTGCAGGACCACAGCTCTTTCTAGGAGAGCTTAAGGAACTAAGTTTGAAAACGGCAATATGTTTTAAAGCATTTTTAGATACCTTTACTAAAAATATTATTTATGGAATATATTACATTAATTAAAATGCTTTATTATAAATATTACATGAGAGACATATATAAGTTGTTTAATTTGTATGAAGTTAGGAAGAATACCAAAATGTTAGTGTTGTGGGGTTTTTTCAATGACTCATAAGAGGTTAAGTAAGAGCAGTAAGTGGCCACACTGTTAGGATAATGTTTCCTAACCTTTAAATGGTGAGCTGTGAGAATATGAAGATCCCATTGCACTTTTAGGAGGGAACTCTAGCACGAATTTAATGAGAGATGTGTTGTTCCAAGGCAAAGCCCTCTTTGTTACCTGATTTCTATAAAGCTGTGTTATTATAAATATGCTAAGATTAAATAAATATGCTTTTCTTCTTTCCTCTGACATCTCTGTCACTGGAAAAAACCAGCTAGCAGTGTTTTGGGTTGGGGTTTTTTTTGTGGGGTGGTTTGGGTTTTTTTGCTTCTTCCTATTTTGTTATCCCTTTTCTCTGCAAAATTTTAAAGTTTATATTTGGAACGTCATGGCAATGTACTTATAAAGAGGGAAGGAAAAATAAAAATAGACAGATGGGTAGGAAAGAAAACTTCATAATTCTTACAAAACTTAAAACTGCAGTTAATGGTGAAGAGGAAGAGAAACAGCATGGAAATCATTGTTTGAATGGTGAAGAATTCCACATAATTTGATTCTGAAAACTGAACTGACTGTTTTTTTAAAACTCAAATTACATCCAAAGCTGAAAAATATGCTTTGGCAGTTTTTATCAGTTTTTTTTTTGTTTTTGTCCTTTCAGCTCTGATTCTGATCTAAGTTTTATACCACTAGCTATATTTCACAATTTGAAGTTATCCCTGAAGATAGAAACTCCTTCACAAAAATGTACACTGCACATTATAATATCCTTCAGCTTGAAATGTAGCAGAAAAAAAATGCACTTTTATTGCAGAAGTTCTTTCTGCCAGAGGCCCATGCAGGAGTGCTCACAATAGCCAGCTGTGGCTGGCTGCCTGTATAAATCCTGGGGAGTGGGGTTTTCAGCCAGCACAGAAGTGAAGGGGCCTTAATTACATGGTTAGATTTGATAACTTATTTTAGAGATGTGAATTCCTCAAATTCATCCGCTGAAGGGCTCCAAGTACAGACTACGAATGACAACAGCCTGAAACAGTTGTTCTGAGATGCACGTGTCCCCAGATTACTCTTGGGCTGACTCCTAAGTGAAATTACTAGAACCCTTTTCATTCTTAATTTTGCTAATGAACAAGATGGGCTTCTTTGGTTTGAGGCACCAAGACTGCACCTACTTCTAGGATTAACACAGACAAAAGAATTTTCAACACTATATGTTTTTCATTTTCTATTGGATAATCAGTGTGAAGATGCTGAAAATGGAGGCTGAGGTTATGGCTGTGTGGGCTCGGGGGAGGATAATTACTGCATTGCCATTGTGAAATCGGGAATACGTATTTTCACTTCTCCTGGCAAGAAGCAAATTTATCATGCACACCTTGTTCCAAAGGAATGAAAAACTTTAGTGAAAAATATGATAGCTAAATGGGGATAAAAAAGTCTTGTTGCCCCCAGTTTTTATTCATTTAAAGTTTTGGAATTTTATTTTGTCATGGCTCCTCTGGCAAAAGCAAAAGGGAAGGTTCATACCTGAAAGCACAGTGAAGACAGCAGCAAAGGCATTTAACTTGAGCCCATCTATCACACTGCTTGAATGAAAGAGCTCGAGGCACATAAGGCTGAATCCGACGACTAACAGCATGATGTATAACACCTCGGATACTACTGATAACCACAGGACACCTGCAATGCACAAGAGCAGCAACCGGTCACTTATTCGGTAAATACTTCCAAGAGGTAAAGTTGGTAAAAATTCATTAGGAAATCAGGAATATCTAGGAGTAATTATGTGTTCAGAAAATTTAAATTTAGCAAACCATCACCCAAATTCTGAAAAATAGAAGTGGTGAATGAAGATGTGGAGAACAGCAGAGTGGTAAAGATACCGGGGAAAGAACAAGTTGTTGCGTAAGACCCCAGCTTGGCTGAAGGACCTCTGGGTATATCTAGAACCTCTTGGCTCCTATGACCCAAACCACAGGACACAGAATCCATTTTCCACCCCTATGTCATGGTTTACATGAGCAGAATCTAAGCATACATGTGGTGACGGCACCTATTACCTTACGGTATATGGGCTGGTGGGAGATGAATGGGCTTGGATAGTTCTTTTTCACAAGACTGTCCAAATAAATTATTTTCAGTCCAGGTTTTAAAACGCTTATCACTACATAGTGTTGGGGCCTGTTATTAGAAACTCTCACAGAAACTGGTGTCCTACAGAATGACTGCTCTGACTTGGGGTGTTTGGATCCACTGCATAGGTCTCCACCACTCGGAGTATATACAAAAACTGCCAGAATACCTGTGGGGTGGAGACAGTTATAACATACTCGGTTGAAGAGCTGCAGATACAGAATTTGGGCTGCCTTTGGTTTTCTCAGCCCCTAGGTAGAATCCCTCAGGTGAAGGGCAGAGTGGATGTGCCCTGTTTGACCCACATGTTCTGCAGGACTGTGGGATCGTGCGTGGGTAAGTGGTTCTGGCAGCATCCGGTAGTGGCCGGCTGAGACTGATTCGACCACTGTAGATGTTATATTTGGAAATTTCAGCACAAACCCTCTAGCAGGATCTGCTGAGTCTTTTAAAGTCACCAAGCCATGGGGTAAATTTGAGAGGATGGTAATAGATGATAATATTGAGTCCCTGCCAGATTTCCAATTGCTGTTTCAGCATGAGAATCTGCTCGAATTCTTCAGTACATTTGCTAACCTGATTGCTAGAGAATTCACCTGGAAACAATCAGCAGTGATGGAAAATTTCAGCCTAAGCAGTTGAAACATGGGAAGTTAAACATCAGAAGACAATGGCTTATATTAGAAAATGTTAGCTGTAACCATAGAGACTGCTACAAGCTTCACTTTATTAATACATTCTCTCCTCACTGTAAGAACATATATGTCATAATGCCTATAGTTAAGCATATCAAACCAGATATGCAGTCTCACTTTTATCAAATATCTGAGTGTCCTCTTAGTGACCAGGATGATCCCAGCTTACATTTTGGCTGGGAACTTGTCTTTTTGTAAGTGCAATCAGTTAATATGTGCTATTAGTTGATGATACATATCTGACCTTTTGAGTTTTTAAACAATATTATAGAGATTGTAATAAATAAACCTTTTAATTTCTCACAGTGACTTTATGTGTAATATTGCATCTATCAACAGCAAATGGCTGTTTATCTCACTCCTATTAGTCAATTTGGTATCAGGGCAACTGGCACACTCTTCCAAAAAGAATTTGAGTGAGAAATAGCAATGTTTTTCTGTGACACAGCAGGATTAAGAAGGGATTTTGCCTCATTTTCCCACAAACAGACATTTCTATGACAAGAGAATGATGAAATGGTTTGAGTCTGAAAGACTTAAATTATGTAAAACTGACTTATAAAGTGAGGCAGCAGAGAGCCGTAACTAACTAATGAGTTCTCATTCATAAATGTTTCAGCCCAAACTTGAAAGAATAATACACAACATATCTGCTAGAGGTGTATTGCCCTGTTTTGACTCTTGAGGATACTCACTGCTGACATCTACACACACGGGCAGTGCTGTAGTAGTGACTGCAGCTGAAGACTGTGGTGTGGCTCTGTCCTTGGCTTCCTTGGGTGAACAACTCACTGAAGAGTTGGGCTCAACGAGCTGTAGTCAATGGGGTAACATCAGCCTGGTGGCCAGTCACTAGTGGTGTTCCTCAGAGCTCAATTTTAAGACCAGTTCTCTTAAATATTTTTATCAATGATCTGGACACAGGAGTTGAGCACATGCTAAGAAAGTTTGCTGATGACACTAAATTACGAGGAGACGTTTCGTCCCTTGAGATTAGAGAGGCCTCAGAGAGAGAGCTCAGTAGATCTGAGTGCTGGGAAATCAACAACCGTATGAAATGTAACGAGGACAAACACTAGTTTCTGCTCCTGGGACAGCATAGTCCTGGATGTATGTATAGACTTGGGGAGAAGAAGCTGGAGTGGAACCCCGCAGAAAGGGATCTAGGGATCTGGTTGATGGCTTGGAGGTTCAGTTGATGTACATTAGCTGCATACAAGTTTTATCTATTCCCCACCTATGAAACAGTGCTTGAAGATCAATGCTGTAGACACAAGTGTAGAGTGCTTGAGAAATAACAGGAAGCTGAAAAGATGCACATATATCTCTATGAGAGGGCCCATGTTAATATGTCCAGAAGACAAATGAGGGGATACTGCCAGAGGCAGACTTGAGCACATTCAGAGTGACAGGAGGGCTCTGGGAGGTGAGGATGGAGGGGATGAGGGCCCAGCTGGTGTTCTTAATCCTGCTGATGCAGGAAGAAGGAACACCTGACAATGTGGGTGGTACCACAGGGCCCTCTTTGAGGAACAAGAACAGCTGAGAGGAATGGGATTCACCTGGTAAAAGGCAATAAGAGTGGTTTTGCCAACAGGATAACCTTGCAAGATTGTTAAACCCAATACGTTGGAGAAGGCCTGTGATAATGTGAAGAGCTATAAGCGGACAGTGGAGAAATGTCAGGGGGCTGGAGCACATAACCTACAAGGTAAGGTAGAGGTAGCTTCATCTTCCCATTCTGTAGAAGAAATGGTGAAGGTCTTGCTGTCTTTAGCTACCTAATTGAAGCTGTAGAGGACAGGCCCAGACTCTTTGAGCTGAACAGGGGTGGATAAGATAAAATTTGCAATATCAGAAATTCCAGACTGAGCTAAGCAAAAAGGTGGTTGAACACTCGAAGAGGGGCCCAGTGAGGCTGTGGGATTTCTGTCCTTGGAGACATTCAAATCTCCACTGGACGTGGCCCTGAGCAGCTGTATCTAATGGACATAACTTTGGCTGGGGCTTGGACTAAAGCCTCCAGAGGCCTCTTGCGACCTAAACCCTCCTATGACCTTTTAGTTGTGCAGTTGTTAGGTCTAATGTGCTGGGGCAGCACCTGGAGGTAGGAAGTCAGCTGGGGTAGGGATAACTGGAATAGAAACAGAGTTGGATTATGGCTCTGATGAACAGCTCAATGAGACATGACTTTTGCTGTCCTGTGAAACCTTTTCCAATGAGACACAAAGACTGAGTGAGTTTCCCATGGAAGGCATGGGCAAGCAATTGTTTCTTTTTTGAGCCTTGTTCCTATCTGGGAAGGAACTCTATGTCTAGCTCTCATGTCTTATTTCATGGTGTATGCTGAGTATCTGCTCTGTGCCTTTTTAAAATGCATTTAATGTGGGGGAAGGTAAGTCACAAATGCAGTATTTGTGTAGTTCTGTGTATGTTCTGTCCTGCCTGCTTTGATTTTGAATTTCATCTGAAATAATAACATCTAGAAAATGCAGGCTGTATCTGGATTTTATATTTTCCTGTGGCTGCCGGAAGCGGAAGAGTTGATTCAGGTTATTAATTCAAGAGACAGTGTCTTTCTGTTCTATGCTGATGGTGAAGTGATCTCCCACTGCTCTCATCTCAACATGAGATTCATAAGGCAGTCACTTGGCATTACTTACTTCCACTTACAATCTCTTGCAGCCTCCTTCCTGCAAAGTAGAGTGCTCTGTCTCTTGAGGAGACCTCAGTCATTCCAGGTGATAGGGAAGAAGCTCTCCAGAGGGTTTTTCTCTTCCCCTATCTTCTCTGCTGTCACCTTTTCTGACTCTCTTATTTCCCACCAGCCTTTGTCCTCTGCTCCAGGGGTTTGTCTGGCTTACCTCAGCTTTTGTGAAAAAAAATCTCTTCTTTAGAAGAGTCAGCACTCGATTAATTTGGAGACTCCTGCTTGGATGGCCTGTATCTGAGAGTCTGTATTCCTATAAATCACCAGCTTTCTCTCATTTTTTTCTCTTCATCCTATTTATGTTTCCCTGTCTGTTCATCAAACTGACTGTTGCATGTGCAGAGAAGCTGCTGTGGGTTTGTGTACAGCTCAATTGGGATGTGCCTGTTATGCCAAGGACGTTCCTAGTTAACACAGAAAAATTTCAGGTTCTAACCTGCCTCCTCCTCACTATGTGAAGCATTTGTCAGATGGCGTGTCACCCCTGCTCACTTTGTAGGAACTAATACTACAACATTGTGAGACCTGCTAGGAAAGGAGAGTCTTTTACTTTAAAACAAAACTAAATCAAAACTGATGCCACTTGCACTCCTGTACACATGTTCTCAGAAGCATGAGTATGTTCATCCAGCATGCAAGCTCCAAGATGCAGGTATTCAGTCAATCTTTCCAGAGTTTCTTGAAATGATACAGAGGATGCCAGCTGTTGAGCCCCCCTCATGTCTTCTGGGCTTTTTGTAGACTAGCAGAAGTGTGCTAGGTTTGCATGTTCCTTTTTGTCCCAGCTAGGAGCTGACAGTGATCTGTCTTGCTGTTCTGTGATACACATTATGTATCCTGATTTACTTGTTGTCCTGTATCTCCCAACCTGGTGTCTGAAGAAGCTGCAGGTAGATGGGCACTAGGATTTTGATCACCCACTAACCTTGGTATCATCAAAATCTGCTATTCTAATACACCTTGTCTTGCTATTTTTACTCTGGTGCTTCTACACCAACCAGTCTACTATGTCCTCAACAGTGTAACTGACAATGATAGTTACTTTTGTGTACTGTGGGCCACTTTGGATCTTTGCTCCTGCCCCACAGATGTTATGCCGTACATCACAGGTGGGATTATTCTGAAGTTGAACACCACAGACTATGAAGCTGTTTCTGGTGGCAAAGGGGTCACCATCTTCAGGACAACCTCCTTGTGAACTGAAAGCACTGAAAGTACAGGACCTGGGCTGAGCTTCTCACCTGGACCTTGAGGTGGCAAAGCTGGGACTTACTGAAAAATTTCAGTCAGCTTACATCATGTGATCCTTCCTGAGGTAGGAGTCCTATCAGTTTCATATTGTCTGATCTCAAGACAGGTTGTACTCTATATGATCACCAGCTTTGCCTAAAATCAGAAAATATAGCCCTGCCGAAAGCACATTTTTCATCTCTGCTTCTGTCCTTGTCCAGATTTTCTGAATTCACAAGATCAGTAAACTAGCTGGGACTTAACTGAACTTCTTGATGTCTCTGACATATTGTTACTTCCTCAACAATGTGCTAAGAAATTGTTGTCTTTGTGGAGTTCATGGTGAAAAGCGTCAGTGCCACCTCCTCATGTACTTAGCCACTGAATCAGTATTGTTATGTGCCAAGGAAATTTGTTTTCCAGCAACCCCAAGTGAAGTGAACATACTCTTCATTGTGACTGCAAGGATAACTGTTACCCGCATGATTGCTGAAATTTTAGGAACTCAAGTGCATCATGAACCATCTGACAAGATCAGCTCCTTGCATTTCTGTCAGACAGTGGAGGGCAGCATCAACATTTTGAAAGAGGATTCATAGATACTGAGTGCAATTCTGCAAAGCTGGTGATCATGGTAGGTGCATCTGCCGGAGATGTGTTAACAAAAGGATGTGGCAGACAATCCTGAAGGAGTGAAACAAACAGAATATTTTTATGATAATGAAGTAAAGAAACTTTACTTCAGCCTTTAATGAATCTCGGGGCTCAAAGGTTCTTTACAAAACTTGAACTTATGTCAAGTCAGCCCTGATCACCAGGGAAAGCACTGTAGATGAACATGCTATTACCTCTCACCAAGGAGCACTCTGAGTTGGGAATCTCCAATGCTGACTTTCCTTTGAAATAAGAATTCTGAAAAGTCATAGAAATTCTGCTTAGAAGAACTTGAGGCATCATACCATATTTCAGTGAATTCCTGATTGAGGAATCCAAAGAACAGTGTGATTAATGATTTCCAGGAACTTTGAGCTGATTTTGACTGTTTGGCATCTAAGTTAAGAAGTATAAATGTGAAATCGAGGTAACTGCTGTTGCTGGCCTAGGTCATTTTGTTGGTACATATCTGGCCTTTTTCCTTTGGAGCAAGAAAAACTAAGGACCAGTTTTAGAAAAACTAAAGACCCTGAGCAAAACCACTTATCACAACATCAAGTATTCTTTGTTCAAATCCACTGCAAATTCCTGTCACAAAAAGGCAACAGTTGCTGACTCCGGCTTTTCTGTTAGAGAGCTCTGGTTAAACTGACCTCAAGAACGTAATGAAATTACGGACACACACTTCTGTCTTCTTTCCCTGCAACATGCAAAGATGATTCTTAGTTGTCTGCTGCTGCATTATTAAAGCCATTCTCAGATTCATTAGCAATTCAGACTGAAATACCAAGAACTTGGATACTGTTTGAATGAGATTATGTGCAGGATGATAAAGAAGCATTTGCTGCTGTTTCTGGAACCACAAAGTTCCATAATTTCAATTACTGTTGTGCTTCTGAGATTAATACAGCCAACAAACCAGTACTAGAGAGTTGAAATACACGTTATACCTTCTACCACCTACATTCACATGCAGCCATGGAGTTTTATGCTAAATATGCATGACTGTAAAAATTGTCGTCAAATGAGAAAAGTTGATTTTTGGTGCCAGCTCAGGATGCCAACAGTTTCTGATGCCAGATTGTGAGGCTCTATCTCCAGATGAAATAACGATATTGAAATCCCCTCCTGGCTGCTTCTCCAGGCTGGTCAGGTCATGAAAATGACTGTCAAAGATCCAATGTTAGTACACGTTCTCAAGGCAACGCTGGAGAGGTGGCCAACAGAGAAATTGCTGTTAGAGTTCAAAGCATTTTTAATCCATAAACATGAGCTGTTTGCTCGTAAAGGATGTCTTCTGGGAAAATCATATTGCTGTTCCTGAAGGAGATTGCTGAATCATGTTAACTATGTTACATGCAGCATAGGCAGGAATTGTGTGCATGAAAATGTTAGTCATGCATTTTGGCTGGTGACTTAGAAATTATGCCAACATAAAAACCCCCATGAATGAACGTGTTACCTGCCAAGCTATGTGACACTGCCTGCTGAAAGCCCCAGTGTTCCCCGAGTAATGCCCAAGAAGCAATAGTCCAGAGTCTGTATTGATTTGATGGCCCTTTCCTAATTGGAGTAAACTCATAATCAGAATGCCTTGGTGGGATTTTATCCTCCTTAGAAGCACCTACTGTCTCAGGCCCTGCGCCCTGCTGAAGATGATCTGTCATTGCTGCCTACCAGCCCTTCTAATAGCAGAAATGCCCTCCTGGCTGATAAGTTCAAGTATCTGACCAAAGCAGCCTCATTTGAACTGTCACACTGTGCCATGCTGTCCTTGAGCAAGCAATCAGACTGGACAGTGGTGCAGACAGCCAAAGAGATCTTGAAAAGGTTTATACTTGTCATGTTCCTCATAACTCAGTGTTGTACATCCGCTCTGATAGTGAGAGCAATCTATCTGAGCTACAATGAGACATCGTCTCACTCCTGTGTCAGTTCAACCTTGATCTGCCTTAAACGTTCTGATACAAGCAGGTGGAGGCTTTGAGATTTTTCTAAATCATGCTTAATGATGTAACAAAAAAAACTTTGTGCTAGAAACAGTGGAGCTGAACAATGTGTGTACCTTAATAATAACTGTTGAGATTATCAGACCTGACTGAGATGAAATCCAGAGCACTCAAAGGACAAGACAGGGGCTGCACTGTTGAGCAGTGTCCAAGCAACACTCTCATGGAGAGTGTGAACCTTTCTTACCTCCTCACTGGCATTGCTGCTAGCCTCCAGACACGAATGATGTTACATGAGGAAGAAAGTGCTCCTGTTAGGCTGTGGTTCACCATCACTGTCCCCAAGATCCCCAAACTGTTGAACAACACAGGGAAACCACAAGAGGCTGTGACAGTGAACTAGACAGATGTAATCTAACATGGGAGGAAAAAGAACCATGTACGAGGGCAAAACTTTGTTTAGGATGGTGTGAATTTTCACAGAGAAAGCCATGGTGCAAGTGTTTTTCCTTCTTTATGCAAAAACATTTCATTATTCTTCTTGCTCTCCATGCATGCTGCAGCAGCCAGGGAGATGGGGGAGTTGTCACCCTGATTCATGTTACCAGCAATAAAAAGTTATGCTCACTTGCCTTTGACAGCCTCAGGTCCTGCTTTATGAACCTAACACTTGCACTGGAGATGGGAGGGAGAGCATCTGTGTGCTAGATGGGAATGGGTCCTTCTTGGTTTGTTTTTCGATGTTGAAACTCTAAGTTCTCTTTGTAAAGTACTGACTGCAGAGATTGCTGTGGAACCTCAACAGTTCTCTTGCACTTCCCTGTTTCTTATTGAGATCTAATTCTCAGAAAGATGCAAACTATCATAGCTTGTGGCACCCATGATGGTCTGCCACATCAGGGAAAATCTAGCTATTTCTTTAATACTCAATTCCAGAGCTAGTAGTGTGAGGCTGCTGCGAGCACACTGGCAGCTGCAAAATGTGCAATAGGTGCTGGTGTTTGTGGTGAGTAGGTGTTTGGCTTTCTTGTATTACTGATTTTTAAGATGTTCTGTTTACCTAGATAGACTGGTGTTTTCTCTGATTTTTGGTCCTATCTGCTTTGTTCCTCTTGGTCTATGTTTCTAGACTCTGGATGTCACTGTTTACCAGCTATGTTGGAACTGAGACCTGGATCCCACTTTTATCTCTCTTCTTCACGTTCAGTGCAAGAGAGAAAAAAATGGGTAGACGTTGAGAAATGTTGCGCATGTTTGGGAAAAGCATTAAAGTAAGTTTGAAAGGGCCATGTAAATCTTGGGCTTGCTGTTACAGTTTCATTCTGATGCTTTTAGTAATTTGCTCATCTCTGCTCATTCCAATACTCGGAATTACAAGCCAGAAATATTGGAGTGATCAATAAAAAATGGTGAAGGGAATAAACATTGAGCATGCTGTTGTGGCTGGCGTAAGGACTCAGCTCTGAGCAGTCAGCCCATCTGTTGGTTAATGCAGTCTCATAATATCAGACCATCTGCCTGCTCCTCTTCTGCTGCAGTGTAAAAAAAAAAACTGGGAGAAGTAGACCACAAAGCTATGAGAGATGTTCCTCCAAAGCCAAGTAAGCTTCACGATGCTAAAAGCTATCAGAGACACCTAAAACCTTCTGTTATTGTGAAACAACTAAGACAGTCAAGCTAGATAAAAGACCAGCACCCAGATAAAAGACTGCAGTTTGCTAAACATGAGAGACCATGTGATAAACATAATCACCAGAAACTGCTTAGGTGAGAGAAGAAATGCCAGCTGTTTTGATTTTATCTTTAGCTCTTCATTGGTTTCTTTATTTTGATAGGTGAGGTGGAGCTGTGAGCTAAATAAAATTATTCTTTTCTACATGATGATGTGTTTTCTATGACTTTTTATGGTTCTGATATTGAGCTTGATTCTGAATTTAATCCTGTGTATGGCATTGAGCGGACTGTGGAATATCTTTATGCCTAGGTTCTTTTTTTCCTGGTGTGAAAACAGTAGAGTAATATAGTGGAAAAGATCCTGAAAAACACACTAAAGCAGAACTGTCCCCTATGCCTTGATAAATGTATTTGGGCTAAATGGTGCTACAGTGCAGGTTCTGTGATGTACTTCCACCCTCAGCACTGGGCTGAGAAATGAATTATGTTTAGGTCTTGTGGCTAGCCTTCTCCACAGCAGAGAATCAGTGTTCTCCATGCCTTTGGCATCACCAGCATGAAAAGCAAGACCTTTGCTTCCTTTTAGGAATTAGGAGTTTAGTTTGAATTCTGCTATTAAGCATGGTTTCATTTTTGTATATCTAATTAGCTTCTAAAAATTACTTCAATGATTCATAATAGATGTGTAAGAAAACACAGATAAAATGTTAGTAACTTTTTTTTCCTGCATACTCAGTCATAACTGTCCTAACACAAGTGCACAGGTACTTGTCTGTGGGTATGTATATACCTTATTGCAGAATATTAAGAATAATGTAAGCAGAATATGAAATGTTCAAGAAGGCAATGGGGACTGTTTGGAAGCATACAATTCTTGTGGGAGACCCAGTTACATTTCTTTTCATTGGATGCACGTCTCTAAGTGGTCTTTTTAAAAAATCTGTTCTTTTTATTTTCTCCTCAGGAACAGGTACCCAGTACACAAAAAAGGAGGTTTGTTTTTTAACTTGGCTATTATGAGTTTCATTTGTCTCTTTTTCAGCCTGAAATCTGTTCTGTGTTGTCCTTCTCATACAGAAAAAGCATTCCCTATCTTTGCCCATAACTGTCAAACCTTCCCCTCTATCTCTTTAAATTTTATCATCACTTTTTTGAGCTGGGGCAAGCAGGGGAGGGAGGAGAGGTGCACAGAGTGTGCTGTGGGTGGGTTCATCATGAATACATGTGGTGGTTTGGTGGCTTTTTTGTTTTGTTCTTTGTTTCCTACAATGTTCCTAATATTTTTTTTCATCTTTTCTTAATCTCTGCAGAGCAGTGAATTAATGTTTTCATTGAAGTGTCTGTCATTGCTCCCAGAACTCTATCCTGAGGGGTAAAAGCCAATTCAGAATGCATCACTCTGTATGTAAAGGTAGGATTACTCTTCCTGTTCACCACTTTGTGTTTATCAACACTGAATATTATCTGCCATTTTCTGTCACTCAGTGACTGAGAAAGATTTGTTAATAGTTCAGATGCCTGTAGTATATATATCTAGTATCTTTCAAGTTTTCACACTCCACTTGCCCTTTTAGCTGAACCTTTCAATTTCTTTTAATGAGCTCTTGTTTTTCTTGTGTTCCCTTCTTCTCAACTTCTTTTTTTACTTCTACAGCTTCTGCAAGGATGCTGAATTTGTCTGTTTGTCACAGATACAAGATATCTCTTACTAACATTTTCAGTCAAGTTTCTCTCACCAGTCAGGACTAAGTCAAGAGTTATAAGTTTCTCAACTAATTTCTCCCTGCTCATAAAGTTTGTCCAAATTTTAGCCTCTACATCATAGTGTGACATTTTCTCAGTCTATGCATCAGGTTATGAAGTCTACTCCTACTATTTTGTTTTCTGTCTTTATATCTTCTCTGATATCAAGTTTAACCCTGCTACTGTAAACCATCCCAATAGGTGATGGCTAATAAAATTCTGCATTTTTTTATCTGAGCACAGAATCCATCCATAGAGATTGTGCTGCTCATTAATGCTATTACCTTGTTATTCTCATTCAGCTTTAGTACACGACATCTGCTTTGTCTTTCAGTGTGATCAGTACCAAGACACTATTGTCCCACTAATTATCTTTCTCCCATCAAATTTCTGGTACACCTATTATGTCAGTATCCATTAAAATCAGGCATCTAGATTCTCTTCTCATTAATTACTGTTGCAGCACTGGCTCAGAAGCATGTATAGATTTGGCTCAGCTTTCTCTTTTTGCGTGCTGTGTTTAGGTGAGACTTTATTTGTTTATTTGTTGTTTGCCATGTGCTATCTTAGTTTTGCCAGCTACTTTTTAGACAATACAGAATTTTTATTGCATCATCATGAGCTGTGTAGAGGACATGCAGAAGGCATCTCCTACTTCTGCCAGTACAGTCTCTAATTTAAAAAGTCCCCTGTAACATTTAGGACTGTGAAATGCTCACTAGCGATGACCATTTTCCTTCTGCAAGGTTTTGCCTTGGCTCAACCTCCATGGTCTCTAAAAGTCTTATTTTATGCATGTGACTTTCCCTATAACTAAGCAGAAAGCAATGCAATATAAGTACTTGCTGATGACCTGTTGCTTTGCCATTCATTGTGAGTATTCTTCCATAGGTATCAGAGCTGAAGCAAGTGAGGTCCTAGACATCATTAGAGTAATTTAGATCAGATTGTACCATACTCGTAAGGAGTTCATCCTGTGAATCCTGTTTTATGTTGGTATGTCCACCCCTAAATTTTGAGCCAACACTGACCTTTGAGCCTGTTCCTGAAGCAACTTCCCAGCAGGACTCCTCGGGTTAGAGCCCCTCATTTTGGTATATGCTGCAGATATGGTGGGCGTTTGGAAAGTGCTGGAGTCACAGCCCCAGTAAACACCATCCCAAAAACTCTTGAGGGCACCACGTTTCCTGCAAGCCCTTGCTCTTCACCAGCAAAGCTCTTCCAGCACAAATGCTGCTTTCAACTGATCTTCATTGTGTATGTCCCACCTTTCACTTATACAAGGTATTCAGCAGGTCATGACTCCTAGTCCTGCTCTCTGTGTCACTGTGGTTGACAGCTGACATTTATGCATTTGTAGAAGAATGCGGGTGGGAGTTTGAATCCCCACACAGTCCTAGGCAGGGGGAGGAACAGACCTGTGTATGTGTATAGCTGTGGTGCTATGCTAGTCAGTGAAGCCATTTCTCAGATCACTTGATGGGATGTATTGCTACCTGTTGCTTTCCATTGTGCTGCTGTGGTTTCCAGACATAATATCTAGCCTTGGTTTCTTCCTTTTGAATGTATCCTCCATGGCCTCTTGGAAGTGCTCTTGGGCTCAGATTTGAAGCAATGGGAAAGAGGAGCTAGGAGGTGCACCCAAAAGGTGTGATGAAAGGAGGAGGGTGCTGGAGTGTGTTGCAGCCAGAGTGTTCTGGATGGGCACTGCATCAGGGAGCTTGACAGCTGATTTAGCAAGGTTTTCAACAGCCCAAAGAGAGAGAAAAGGCTGCAAGCTGCATTCAAAAATGGACCAAGTAGCTGAAAAGTGAGTGTACTTTTCAGTGTAATGCATAAGTGTCCCTTGCTAAATAGGTTACCCTTTTCTTCTTTGGACATCAAAATACTCAGCAG
>NW_010322775.1:108037-127909 GCF_000700745.2 Antrostomus carolinensis
CAGGAGCAATTCAGAACTGAAGGATCAGGTCCAGCCTACTGTGGCAGTTTCCTTCCAGCTCCTTTTGGGAATACTTGTTATCTTACTGCTCACATCTGCAATGAAAATTATAAAATAGCACAGTGTGGGACCCAACAACATCTGCTCTGTGAGAGCCCATTAGAAGTCCTGGCCAACGTAACCAGCTATTGCTGTATCATCTTTTGTCAACAGCGAATGGAAACTGTCATAAGAAATATTTGTGGACCCAGAATTTTTTTTTCTAGTTGTTATCTACCATCACCAAGCTGATTTTGTTAAGTAGATCTGGCACTAACAACCAGCAATAACTAATAAATTCAATGTTAAGCTTACAAGGTTCTGACAGATTGTTGGCAGCTGCCTTAAATGCAGGGAAGAGCTCTCCTAGTGTGGGTTGGAAATGCTTATTTATACCATCCTGTGGGTCTGTGTGCCCCAAATTTTGCTGCCTCCTTTTAGATGTCATTAGTACAATGTATTCAAAGGGTATAATAACTGATCAGAAATATAATATCCAGCTACACCAGAGATCAGCACAAATGGATTCAAGATAGGAAGCTCAAGCATAAGCTATTACATTTTTACAGTAAGAATAAGAAACATTTTCATTTATGAATGCAAGATTTGTGGTAAGGATGTAACTAGGCCTCACCATAGATGTTTTTATTTTACTGTGAATGTTTTGGTGATTAGCTTCTCTGTGCTAAGAAGGTTTTAATATTATGCAGATGTCTTATGCTGACTTGCTGTTAATTGGTGAGGGACTCTAGAAGAGACTGGCTACACAACTAAACAAAGTTTGTTCTTAAGCTTCCTTTTAGTGTGCCTTAAAATTGGAAGATGATGTGCTCAGAAGTAGGCACAGGCTTAGGAGTGGGTTAAATAGAGGTCATCTTTGGATCAGTGACAACCAAGTGAAAAAAAATCTTTAGAAAGCCTGAGTGCTCAGTTGCAGTAACAGAGCATGTACACATGGAGACATTTTAGATAATCAAAACCTTGAACAACCACATTTTAGTGGTAAGTGATGCTAAGAAACTGAATAAGCTGAAGTCTCATTGCACAGATTAATCCAAAAGTTCCCAGTTACACAATGGACTGTGAGAACCACAATAGGTTTGTATAGCTGAGCTCCATTTAATATATTTGCATTTTATTATATCCCATTTACTTGGAAGAAGAATCAAGAATCTGTTCCAGCACAGGGTGTAAATGAGTAGTTGACAAGCCTATGACCATTAAAGTCAATGCTGAGTGAGGGGATGAAGAAATTAAAGGAGTAGGAAGCTCTTTCTAATGGAAAAGAGAAGAAAAGAAGTTAAGAAGTTGAATTCTGCATTGAAAGTAAGTTGGGCATCATTGACACACAATTTTTCTCTTTACATGTGATGAAACTATCTCTGGACAGTACAAGATTGATGGTGAAAAATTCAGATCAACTATGTTGCAGTGTCCAAGTTGATCTACAGTTGTTTATAAATCAGATGGTCAGCACTTTCCATCTCTGACTGAGCATTCCCTTCTCTTTCTTACAATATGCCTTACAACTCCATGGCAAGACTTCAGAAATAGTTATAAGTTTCTTTATACCACTACACCAAAAGAGCCTTCTTTCCTCAAAAAGGAAAAATAGAATAGTCTAGAAATATATACTGACATCATGCAGCAACTCTAAAATTCAATTAAAAAAAAATTGCTGACAGTGTTTCACACAACCAAAAGAAATACTTAAAAGTAAAGCACTAAATGCTGTTTTGGAAAGTGTGTGGGTGATGCAAGCAAGCATTGTGCACCATGATGAACTTGCAGAGAAAATGGATAAAGCACAAAAATGTCCCAATTGCCTTTATAACAAACACATCGTAGTTTTGAGTCTGTCTCCTGAAGGTGTCATGCAATGCCCACTAGTCCTTGTACTGGGAAAGGCAGAGAACTACCATTCCCCAGGTTGCCTGTGCAGTTCCTCTGCCATCTTTATCAATGTCCATCATATCTCCTCTCACATGTCTCTCCTTTGGGCTGAAGAGTCTTAGTCTCATCCTTGTACACAACCTTCCAGACCTCTGATTATCCTTGCTGCTGTTGTGTAAACTGGACTAAAAAGGACAAAATACCACACTACATTCTATATTAAGGCGAAGATTTCAGATGTATATGGTCCTTGTGCGACAGGATGCTCTCTGCTCTGTTCTCAAGTCCTTTCCTGATGCTTTCAAACAGATAGTTTGTTTTTTGACTGCTGCTGAGTATTGAGCTCATGTTTTCTTAAGGACAGTTACGCCCCAAGGTCCCACTTGTGTGTGTAAGATTTGGAGCCCATTGGTGGCAGTAACCCCTGGATTGTTCCTCCCTTCTGTGCATAATTTGTTTAGGTTCACTTACAATGAATTTCATGGAGACTGTCTCTGTTACTGTTTCTCTCACCGAAATATCTCTTTGCTTTACTAATAGTAATTGCCCTTCTCTTTCAATTTGTCCAGCTGATCAGCAATTTAGACAAACTAAGAACAATTGTTCCTTACACCACGTGCTGCCTCTCTGTCAGTCCTGATGAAGGTACCATACGCCCAAAAGGTTTTGTGATTGTCTCAAGTGATCTAACAAAATACACGGCTTCTTCGTACAAACAGGAATTTTCATCATCCAAGACCATTGCTAGTGTGAAGGACACTGCAAGGCTTGTGAGCCTCTTCAGCTGTGGACAGAGTGCTCTTTCTTGAGCGGGGAGCAGGATGGGCTCAATGGCCCAGTTTATTTGAACTCTACCCATTTTTTTTCCTTATACATAATATTTTGAAACATGGGTTGAATTGCTATTTGGAATTTACAACTCCAATACCAGGGTAAAGAAAACCTTGCAGCTTGCCTCTTTTTGTGCACTTGAATATATATATATATATACACATAGATATAATTTCCCCCCCCACCCTCCAAAGGTAAATAAAACAAACCAGTATCTGTGTTATTCCCTCTCACAAAGACACATTTGGTACTGTAACTACAGTTTCCTGACCATAAAGGTCTTTGTGACCTGAGGAAACCATGTAGTATGTTCTTCCTCATTAGAGGAAGAAGGGGAATGTCTGTATTACAATAAATATTAATTTCTTGAAAAAAGTTCAGCTGAAGGAAGGGAAAATGCATCAGAGAAATGACAGATCTGCATAAATGGAGTAAACAGCTGTCTTAAACCCTTGGCATTTGTTCTACCTGGCTGAATGTAATCTGGATGACATGTAGATCCTTGTGTGCTTAGGTAGTAATGTTTCCCCTGGCACTAAAGTACAACAAGAAACAATACTGATGCAGTTTGTAAAATGGGAAGAAATCTTGACTGTATTGTCTTACCTTTTTCAGAAGCCGGGGCAAGGTCAATAAAACTTCGACATTTTTCACCTTTAAAAGAAAAGAATTGTTTTAGGAGACAGAAGTTGACTGGCTTTGCTCTACCTCCTCTTTCTAACTGGTGTTCCTGCCATCTCTCCCACCTGAGACTCTATGTGATCATTAAGTTGTCTCACACAGAGAGCAGACATTTACCTGTGCTCCAGCCTGGACCAGAAATGCTGTACTCGCAAGGATGGACTCTCCTCTCCCTTAAGGTTACAGTCCCTTGGTCAGGAGTATGAAATACAGGTAGTGCAGAAAAGTGTTCTCTCTGGTGGTTGGGTCTCTGATGGGTCAGTGCTACTCTCTCCCAAGGCCAGGAATAGTGTTGCACTCCAGATGGAGTAGCATTGGGAAGGCACAGGCCTATTGCACCAACACTTTTGCTCTCCTCATTGTCAGGACAAAGCCTGTGTCCCACCAGGGTCTGACCAAACCTCCCAGTGCCAGCGAGCATTGCCATGGGCACAGGTGCCTCAATAGGCAGATGAGACACGTGACTAGGACAGACAAAACCTGAAGCACAAGCTAAGCAATTGCATAGCATTTTTTAAAAAAGTTTAAAAAGCAGGTAAATGCCCTGCCATGACCATCACACAGCCCTGTGCCACTCCCTCTGCTTTGTGGTTGCTGCACTCATTTATCATTGTAAATGAAATTCTCTCTGTTTAGGACTCCACCTCTGTTTTTGCAGGCATTCTGGAGAAACCTATTGCTTCTGAGCAGGAAATGTATCTTAAGTGTGGATATATTGACCTTTCTTTTTACTTCTTCAGGTAATCAAAGAGATTATAAAATAATTCCTCTGCACTAGGTGCAGGCATACACCAAGGGTACGTGTTTCCTTCAGTAGAGTATGTTCCAAGGTGACCAATAGCCTGCCTGCCTCGAGGAATCAGAGCCCAGCATGCCTGCCAGAGGCAATGGGGAAGAATCCATTTTGCCCTTTAAGACTTTAATTGATGCAAAGGCAGCTTCAGGAGGAGGTTTTTTATTAGTCTTGCTCAATTTTAATTGCACAGTGAAAAGACTGATTTAGTAAATGTGCGCTATTAAAAAAGAATAAACAGTGAAATGCTGGGGTGATGTTGAAGTCAGTGTGTAATTTTTTCTGAGTTATAATTAATTATATGTACAAACCAATATAAAATGTTAATCTTTTTGGTGTCTCTGTTGGTGGGATTGAGATAAACATAACCATTCAAATGATAACTGTGCTGAAATAACAATCTATTATTATAATCCTATTATTACAACTTTTTTTTCAGTTTTAAACCTATGTTAAATATGCTGAAAAGTGTTGTGTGCATAGTCTGTAGTCTGTTTGTCTCTGTACAGGTTGCTATAAAAGAAATGGTTCACTTGACATTGAAATTAACATTTCAATATCTCCGTTGCATAGGGAAGGACTTCTACTCTGTGAATCCAGGCGCTGTCAAGAGGATGGTCAAGGAAAGGAAGTGATACTTGACTTATCAAGCACCGACTCTATTTCAAAACAGGTGGGTAGGGTGGTCAATATCTGAGCAGAAGGAATGTCAGATGAGCATGTTATAAGTTTTAGGACAGACAGACCTGGTGGATCACAGAAATCACAGCATCCTGGAAGTGTTGTGTTGATGAGACCCTGCAGGTCTCTTGTCCAGCCTTCTGTTCAGAGCAGGGCTATCACTAACACCTGATCAGGTCAGCTGTGACTTTGCCCAGCCAAACTGTGAAATACTTTGAGGATGATGATATCCATTCTTTAGTGATTTCAAGGATGGAGTTTCACCCCAGGGCTGCACTACCACTTCTCTGGAGAAGTGCTTCCTTATGCCCAACCTGAACTCCTCTAGCTGCTATGTCATCTTTGTAGTCATCCTTCCTCTATTTGTAGGGACATGAACAAGCCCAACTTTCTCAATTTTTCATACATGGTGTACTTTAGGCCCTGACCAAGAAATCCAGGGAAACAGGTGGACTAGAAAAGATACTGTGCTGTAAGGAATCATTCTTATCCAAAGCCTCTGAGTTTTAGGGCATGAGGTACATCAGGAGTGCATTGACATATAATCAAGGGAATATAGGGAGAGTGACCTTTAGATTTGGACTTGATATAAGCAGATTAAGCAGGATTTTTCATTCTAGCTGTATGGATGTGTGGTTTTGGTTTGGTTTTGTCAGTTTTTGTTTTCACATGTAAGCTATTACTTTTATCACAGCTTTATTTTAACCTGATTTCAAGCTAACTGGTTAGTACTGAGTCATCTCTCACTTGTGCTTGCACTGAATCTGAAGCCATATTACTGAAAGCCTTTAACAAATACCTGACTCTCAGCACGTTATCGCAAGACAGCCAAAGGGGAATGACGTTGGCTACTACAGCAACCTGCACAGGCTGTTCTGAGAGTTGGAGATAGACATTTTTCAGAAAGGCACTTTCAGATACATGGCAAGGTACAAAGCCTTTCTGACACGCATGGGTACTGAGGACACTGATGGTACCACAGCATTTGGCTGCAGGTGCCTCGTAGAGAGTGTGATCACAGACTATTTGGAGGAATGCGCATTCTTGTTCTCCCTCAAACCAGCTTGCTCAAAACACCATCTCTCCCAGGAGAGCTGGCTGTGGCTGAGGCCTCCAGTTGAAATAATCTGAACAGAAAATGCTGGAGTGTCCAGAAAAAGTCCTTTTGGAGCTATAGCGCAAACAATGACTGTAGATTGGAGACAGAGAAAAGCCTGGAAGGAGGTCACTTCACTTTCAATGGCTGATACAATGGCTAAAGGTTGTGGTAGGAATTGCACAAGCAGTTTCTGATGAAGAGAACTTCCCTTCGTTGTTCCTGTTGCTGGAGCGCTGGCAACCAACCCCTCCTACATTTTCAATGGTAACCACTGGTGGTATTTATAGACCATATTCAAACTTCAACATGCAGACATGCATCTCACTGAGAACTGAAGATGTCAGCAGTGCTTTCACTGTTCCTCTTAGGATTTATTCTAAGTTATTTTTGGGTATCTTGTATAACTGATCTCTTAAGCCCTCTTAAGTTTAATTTTAGACTTGGAAGAGTTTATCCTGCTGTGCTGCCCTTTTCCAGATGCATCTTCTCCTCATAACCAGGCTCCTGGAGAGTCTTTAGAGATTACAGGAAAGGCTGTTTGGAGATGCAACAAGAACAGTGTTTAGGATTCATCCCCCTGATAGTCCTGCCTCCATCCAGTTATGGCAGTGATTCTGACAGAAGAGGAAGCCAAGGAGTGATCTTTCCTGCACATAACTCACATAGAAAGAAGTGTGACCTGGCTTGAATACTCTCCACTTCCATGCAGGAGCAATGGCCACGTACAGTGCATGTGAAGCTCTCTGGAGCTCAGCAGTGTTAGGAAGCTGCTGGAGGCTGAGGATAGAGGACCAAATGACCACCAAAACATCAATAAGAGCAAAGCTCTTGGTACTGGCTTCTTCTGTGGCTTCCCAAGGGTGAGGTAGAAACATCATCTATGCAAACCCTTGCAAATGCATTCCCTCTTAACCAGGCTGGCTCTGCATGGGCTCAGTTGTGTTTCTGCTGGTCTTTCTAAGAAAGGGGTATGGGTCATAGAGGCCTGTAGGTCCAGGTACCAGGAACTGGAAAGCCCCAAATTTGTGTCTGTTTTTCTTCAATGAATCCGAATTAATTAATATACCCCTGAACATATTCATGTCTGTGTCTATTTGTAATTCACTAGGGAACTTCAAACTGAACCAGCCAGAGAGTGAGAGGAAATGTATCTGGAAAGCCCAAGGTCTGAGCTGGTGGCTAGGTAAGAGCCTTGAGGTCTTGGTATGGATGTAAAGCCTCTGACAATATCTGAAGGACCATTATTGTGATGTGCTTGAGCATCTACAGAGGGAAAGGATGTGCATGTTTCACTGGTGATGTGCAAACCTGCTTAGCCAGAGAGGAGGAAGAGGAGTGAGCTAGCTGATGGGAGTGATGCTGTTGTTTCTGTGGGTGCTGGTAAAGGCACAGCTCTCTCTGGGTTGGTCTGTGTGGCCATGTTAGTGTTGTGTGTGTGCGTGTGTGTATGTGCACCTGCATCTTGAATGCATGCCTAGCCTGAGCTGGGAAGGACACCAGCAGCCAACAGGCAAGGGATGAGAAATTCCCTGGGTCTTATAGTCCCCTGGGCTCAGCTTCCCAGGGTCATTTCCACAGACAGGCTCATTGAGATTTTTCCCATTTCATGGCTCTGCAGCTGCGGAAGCTCTCACAGCACTGCAGGTCAAATGTTTTCCAGTTCTTCAGTAGTTTCTACTGAAAAAAGCTCATCTTTGGGCTTCTGTGTGTTCTTAGGAAACAGTGTACAGGAAGATGTGACTTTTATCTGTGCGTCCAGAGTATAACTCAGTAAACTGGTGGTTTAGACTGGAAATTGGGCAGGGAGCAGAAAACATGCCAAAAAAAGTTATAGGCTTTAAGACAATAATCTAAGTTTATAACACAGCTGCTGTAATAGCAAAGACCAGAAGCTGATGTCCTGGATCATACCTATTGGTCTTACATTTCCAAGTTCTCTATGAGCCAGTGATAAATTCCTCATTAATAACCAAGGCAGCAAAATAAAAACAACTCTGAAATATCCTAGTTTGTGTGTCTTCCAACTGCACAGTTTCAAAATATTCTAGTTAATTTGACTTAAAAGTAATCCGGCTGTTCTGACTGAAAGAAGTATCTCTGTTATAGCTCTGCTTTTCATCTTGCAAAAAAAAAAAAAAGCTGTCTGTATTCCCTTACTCTGCACAAAATTTCATGAGTTCAAAAGTACAGTTCTGATGGAAATTGAAATGATTAAATTTCATTTAAACAGCATTCCCTTTTAGTAACACTGGCTCCTAGCCTACGAAAGACAAGGTCCCCTTTTTTCCCCAATAGGCCCTAACAAATCTTTATCTCTCCAATTATATCTGAAGTCATGTGATTCTGATGAGATCCCACATCATCTACTGAGAGTAAAATCATTGTATTTGTCTAAAAAAAGATGTAACCCTCAAGGGAAACCAGCCTAGATGAGGCTGAGGACTGCAACACAACTTCAATGAAATGAAGTACTACATCAGGGAAAATGCAGGTTAATGAGCTCACTCAGACTGAGTTGTATCAGGTTAACTAATGAGTGAAATATTCCACTTTTGATTAAACTGATCCCAGACAGAGAATTTAATTGAATTTTTTCTAATGAAAAATGGAATATTAATCTGCAAAATCAACATTTTCCAGTTGACCATGTTGATTTTGCTGGAGCAGTATTTTCTTCCGGAAAATAAACAACTTCACACAGAATTACATTAAAATATGTCTTGAGCTATGAAAATAATTGCTTTTTCTCACTCTGACAGCTGTCATTCATAGCTGGTGCCCATCAACATTTGTCTTACTTCCAAGTAACATGAAAATTTCTTCAATTTCTCAGCCTCTGCTGAGATAACTCGCCATCCTTTTCCCTTTTGGGGTTGTTTTTAAATTTGAATGCTATACAAGTGTTCTCTTTCAGCAAACTCAGACTCTTAAAACTTTCTACCTTTTAAAGTGTAAAAGCTTAAAGCTTTCCACTTTTTTATTTCAGGCATGCATTTTTCCTCAATTCACATATTCACAAAAAAATGTTAAGAATTTCATCAGAGGGGTATCATCTGCACTCTGGAGTTTCCTCTTGGTTTGCTGGAGCAGTAGGTAGCTGCACAGGGGCAGAGGGTGCGAGCAGAGCAGGTGTGTTTGTGCTAACTGGGACTATGTGCCATGGCAACTATGTTTTCTGTGCTGAGACTCTGCCTGATGTGAAAAATCTTGCACAATATCTGAAAGTAAACATCTCCACAGGCTGCTCTCAAATCATATCTAATAGAAATACATCCAAGTCACAAGACTTATCTGATTACCTTGGCAAGACCTGATGGATGTGTACATACATCTGTCATTTGGAGAGCTAGAAAATAGTTCAGATTTCTAAATGATTGGGAGAATCAAGGAAACAATGGTGCTGAGAGAAGCTTTCAATAATTCTGGTGTAAAATTAGAGCTGGCCTTATAATCTGGAAAACATTATATCAGACTAAGTTCTGAGCTGCTTTAAGCATTTCAAACCAGGGAACAGGAAGAGGAGGTTTTTTACCTGTTCAGCCCACAGGTGACCATCTGCCACACTGTGCTTACTCTGTGCTAATGTTAATATGCCAAAATAAACTAGTTATTGGGGTCCACTCTCTGTGGGACTATAAGGTCTCCCCAGAAAACTGTGAAAGACTAGAAATGATGCTTTTTGCAGAACATGTAGCTGATACATATACCTCATTGTGTAGAGTCTGTCATGCCTTCTACAGCCTCCCATGTGACTGCATTAGCAGTTCCATTCAGGCTGGTGATTAACAAAGATCAAAGCAGTAAGTAACCAGTAAGACCCTAAAGCCCTGGTCATAGAAGAAATGTGGTTCAATAGCTCCCACTCTTTGCAATTATTAGCTGTGGATCAATGTGGATTCTCTTTTAACCATGCCAATGCTTCTCTCCAGATAGTGCCCAAACAGAGTATTTACACTGGATCTGTGCCCTAGCTCTGGAGATACATAAGCAGGGCAGGCAGAGATGAAAGTCCCTGAAAGCAAAGAAGGAAATTCCTTTTCATGGGCAGGATTACTTCAGAAGATGAAAACACCAGCAGCTGAAGTGTGCCAAAATGGAGGGAAAGACAGATTCAGGACAGAGCGTCTGATGGTGTGGCATGTCACTGTGAACATGAATCCTGAGGCTGCAGCTTTGAAACGTGTACAAGTGACTGTAGGTAAGAGGCAAAAGGACTGCTGGAGGGGAGGGGCCTTGAATGTCAGAACCTGTGCTACATCAACCTGTATTTCTTCTCCACAGTTAACACTGTAACAGTATTTCTTCCCTGGTTTGCCCATCTGTCTGTTCCTCTTAGCCATTGCAATTTAGGCTGCCTGTTTCAAAGTGAACTCCAGAAACTTCTCCTTCCTTCCCTACCCAAAGACACTCAATTGCTATTTGGAGTGAGGCAGCCTGTTTTTCCAGGCAGGCACACCTGACTATGGAAACTGAGCCAACCTTAACCTTTCAGTCACAGACTTTAAAGGAAACACTGCAATACACTGCCAATGAATATCCAGTTTTTGAAATTAAGTTTAAAAGGTCATACTTGCATTTCTTCTTGTGAACCTTATTTCCAAGCTTGTACCTAGTAACTTTGCAACAAATTCTCATTGAGTGGTTTTTATCTGGCTAGCTGAAGCACAGTGAAATCAGGCTGAATAACAGAAAGACGTGTTTTTTGGTCTCTTCAAATCTAGTGAGTCTAGACATGGTGGAATGTCTCTACTTCCCAATCAGTTCCCATGTTTTAAGTGTGGTTTGTGTCTTTTTTCCCCACCAAATGCATCCAAATGCAAGGTGGAACACCTTAAAGTTAATTTTGTTTGCTTGTGGCTATTCTACAAGCCACATCACTCCATCTGCTTCTTATTTACTGTCTTCTGTAGTAATTTGTAAGCTAGATCAGCAATGATTTATATTACCGTTGCCAACAAGAATACTGAATAGCATTACTCCAGTTCATGATTAACAGAGGATCCTGCTAGAAGCAGCCCTATTCCCTGCCAAGTCCCCATTTTTGAGATCTGTCGGTAAGCCAGTTCTGTTAATTCCATATAAAGAAAGCTTTAAAATCAGGATTGAATCTGGTGTAATTGAAAAACCATGGGGATACCATGATGATTGATATTCCATCCCATATTTATTTCTGTCGCCCTGAATGCATGTTTATATTGTGCACTAACTGACACTGGGGTATGTATCTCAGTTCTCTTTGAAATACAGGACCTATGTGTTAGTCTTCCAGCACTTCGCATTTTATTCCATTGCAGAGGAACTCCCAGAACCCCTCAGATGCCTCCTTTAAGGCTGCTGGGTTAAATGGTTGATGACAGACACATCCAAAGAAAAAACAACACAGTTTCTGCTCATGAGGTAGAGGGCAGTTTATTGAATAAGAAGTGGCTCACTGCCTAGTCCCTTACTCTGTTATGAGTAAGCCTGCAGGGACTTTACATCCACATTTTATGTATGATAGATGTCTGTACAGCTAGTCTGTCTAGTAGGATCAGGAGGATCTAAAATCCAAAATTCCCAGTGCACTGCAGACACAAGAGATCCCCAACATCCTATAAAAGACTGAATGTCTGTAATAAAGCAATCACCACCACAGAAACCACAGCTATCACGTACCACAGGAAAAGAGCAAGAGACATCATGAGGAACATGAACAGATCTGAAGGTTCTTATCATATAGCATAAATTCCTATGGCCAAGCCTGTCTTATTCTGTAAGCACAAGAATGGAATTGTTAGGAGTTCACAAGTGCTTTTCTGAAATGGACCCTTCCCCGTGCTGTAAAAGAAGGCAAAAATTCGTTACTCTCCCTGTTATCTAGCCTAAGGGAGATTTCCCTTCTGATCCCAAATTAGATCATCAGTTTAATGTTCAGTGCATGAGCAGACATACCAATTAGATACTGAGAAGCTGTAATAATGTCGACAGCAGCAAAGCAACCTCCTCACATGCTGTCTCCACCTGTAGCCAATTTCTGATGCTTTAGAGAAGGCATAAAACCCTCCAGAAAATGTGTTATGCATCAAGTCAGCAACTATTTTTTCCTTGGCTCCCACTGATGACCAGTGGGAACCATGAAGGATGAATTCATGTAATGGAATATAGACATGGTGTGAGCAAGGCAGTCAAACCAACACGACTCCTTTCAGGCCTCCTTAAAATACCAACAGGTCAGCTATGCCAGACTCACTCCAAGCTTCCTCATGCCAGAAGCATTCCTCTTCCCTCACACAGTTCTTTCAGTGACTTTAAGAAGTATCCATTTCAGCCCATGGATTTCCTTTGCTCACACTGCCCTCTGTGGAGGTGAAGTCCAGAGATGTGCTTTCTGGGAATCCCTCCTTGGATTTTCACTTGTTTTCTCAATGACAAGTTACTTAAGTTGTATTCTTTTTTTGATATTTATCCAAATATATATAAAATACCATCACCCCTCTAAATCTTCAATTTGTTATACTAAAGAGGAACAATTTTTCTTTTCTTTTCTTGAAGGAGATTCTCTTTTCCTTAACTACCCTGGAAATCCCACTCTGCCTCTATTTTACCTCACTCTTTTTCTTACCATAACTATGCACGATGGCATTAACCGAATGCGCTGGTGTTACCTGTGCCCTGCACAGCAGTGCTCATTCTTCCCTGTAATAACTCTTGTCCTTTATATCGCAGCACTTTGTCAGCTCATGGTCACCCCACAGTCAAATACTGGCCCACAACTTGTTTCTTATCTTTTGCTCGTGATTGAGAACTACCTGTGACCTCACAGAATCTTATGCCTTAGTGTTTGGTGCTTTTATTTTTTTTTATTATTATTTTAATACTATTCTTGCAACTCTATCAGACCTCCTCATATTTTTAGTTATGCAGAAAAACCTCTCCTCACTAATGCCAATATTCCCAGTCTTTGTGTCACAGCATATGTAAGGAGTGCATTTAAAGTAGGATTATTCTCTTCATATCAAGATTTCTGTGTTAGAAATGGCAACTGCTTAAACAGATTCTTTTTTGGCCACTGAGGAAAACATGTAATCCCAGGGCTCAGTCCATCCTATGCGAGGAGGTATTTAATCTCCCTAAGAAGTACTCCCTACTTTCTACTGACTGTAATGATGATGTTGATCAGTTTAGGCACAGATATCTACATTTGCCAGTGCCCACAGGTTTGCTATGGGATTCTCCTTGCCTTTTTTTTTTTTTTTTTAAATGAATTAGGTGACATGAATTCATGAATTGTATCCCTAGTTCTTTTTCCTAGATTGCTAATCTCAGCAATAACAGAATCAGTCCCAAAACCAAATTTGAGGACAATTAAAAATATCTAATCTCCATTGTGATATTACTTGCCAGATCCTCCTTGTAAGACTGTTCTTTAACCAGTTTACAATCTATTTATCCCCATCATAAATAATATAAAGTAAAATTTCACCACAGATTCAAGCAAAAGGTCTGCCTACTTCGCTATCTTTGTATTGTCATCCAATAGTAGATACTTAGGGAAGAACAAAGGGTTGAATGTAGTGTGATTCTGCTCCTGTACTCTCCTTGTGATATCAGTACTGCATCAGTAGTTCAGGGATTTCCTGATCAGCAGTTGCTCTCAAATCATTATGTGAGTAACATGAATGGATATTTCCTCTTTGGATCCATGCAGTTCCCAGTTTTGGCCTTCACACCATTCCCTAGCAGGGAGCTCCATAGGAAGGAGTGTTTCTTTTTGTCTGTTGTGCCTTATTGTTCTTAAATCATGGAAGAAGTCAATGATATTTCTTGTCTGATCTCTGTCATTCCTTGTTGATCCCCATCAATATCATAGTGCTCTGTACAGTGTGCCTTCATTTCAGCCTGAAGAGGCTCAGGCTGTTTAGCATTCCCCAGTGTGGAAGCATGTCCACATTTATCACTATGTTGCTACAGGTCTCTCCGTTCTCTGTAGTTCTTTTGTAAAGAATTTTCAACGGGACATTCCGTCAAATGTGTTTTTATAAATCCATAGAGACTGGGTTGAATGCATCACCCTTGTCTAAGAAGTGATTCATCTTGTTAAAAGATTTACTTTTAGCAAAACCCTACCTTTGATAAAACCCATCTGTTGCTATGTACTGAGTGCTTTCCTGAAAACTGTCCTAAGGTTGCTGGGTCAAGTAGCCTGTATAATTTTTTTCCAGTCTTTGTCTTATTTGAATACAGCAATGTGCAGATTCTTGCTACTAAACCTGCATTTTCATGTGCCAATTATTTCAGCATCCTCAGATGGAGATTATCCAGAGCCCCTGGGTTTCAGTTCCTCTATTGCTGGAAATTTTATCTTTAAGATGGAGCTTTACCTCCTCAATTCCTTTTACCACTCTTAAACTCTTTCCTTCCTAAACAATTTATAACTAGCAATTTTTACATTCCAGTCATGTGAATAACCCACCAGGTTTCAGTCATGTCAATTATATTTCTCATAATCCAGCAAGAATTCCCAATTCCTCTTGCTTTTAATTATATACTCAGAAGGTGCTTCTCCCTGGTCCCTCCCTCTGGACACCTGCCTACGGTGAATCACATATGCTTATTATTACACTGTGGCAGGGGAGAAGGTTGATGCAGTGCTGCTCCGGATCTGTGAAAGTGTATGGCCAGTTCATGTCTTTGATATTTCTCATAATCCAGCAAGAATTCCCAATTCCTCTTGCTTTTAATTATATACTCAGAAGGTGCTTCTCCCTGGTCCCTCCCTCTGGACACCTGCCTACGGTGAATCACATATGCTTATTATTACACTGTGGCAGGGGAGAAGGTTGATGCAGTGCTGCTCCGGATCTGTGAAAGTGTATGGCCAGTTCATGTCTTTGTATGTTACAGACTCATTCCCTTCTGCAGGATACACTTCTCTTGTTCTTTGACTCCTTCTCAAATGTGCATTTAATATCCGTATTTATGGCCCATTTTGATGCATCCTTACATACCATGTAAGTTCCACTCTACCATTTACTCCTTAAAGAGAGCTAAGGAATATGTGGTACAGAGCATACAAAGAGCTACAGACCCCCTGCCCTCAAAATGTAATTCCAGGAATATAAAACAAGCCTATGCATACCCACTCCTGATCTCCCTGGCTTCTACAGAGAGTGGTGAGCAGCATGGAAAGGCTTGGTTTTTACTTTATGGGTCAGTACTCTTAAAAGGCACCTAGGCAGCTGCTTTTGCTTATGAATGTGGATGTTATTACTGAGATTGCTTGTTCATTAGCAACAAAACAAGGTCCAATTTAATGTTTTTTTCTATTAAAATCAAAGCAAACACACTATTGAGTAAAATCAGCTGACTTCTTATTGCTTCACAGCTCTCATCCTCTTCTGTCTGTTGGAATAAGTTATGCCACCTTATCTACTTCATGTGTTAATGTTTTCATGGCATGTATGTTCTTGACTTGTGGAATCTACCTGCTAGTTTACCACTGCTGCTATTAGCACAGCACTTGTCTGGTATCTTGTGAGGTGTCCAGTTCTGACACAAGCAGGTGTGAAATAAGATATGCACTCAAAGTCATACTGAAAAAGAAATGAAAGGATAGAGAGCTTGTCTCTGAGAAGCCTGGCCATAGCCAAGGAATGCATGGCCCAGGAGAAGGCACCAAGCACCCTGGGCAGCGTGCGGTTGCAGAACAGGACTCATGACCACCATGATCTGCAGAGCTCATATGGTGTGTATCTCTTCTTCTGGAGACTAGGTGCATTGCTCTTACAGAAATCACTTCCACCCATGTGGGATCCAAAGCATTGAACCTACTTTGACAGGAAGAGCCTTCATCCTCCTTTTAGTAGTCTGGGACTCAGCATACTTTTGAGTCAGAAATTGTACTAAATAATTACAGGACTCACCCACCAATGCAATATATATGCTCATGTCCTTCTGTTCCCAGAGGGGATTCACAATCGTATTTCTCAGGTACTAAATGCTTTTCAGATTCTTCAGCTGTCCTAGACTCTAGATTTGCAAATTATTTCAGAAATAATCACAGCACTCAATCTCTGTTAGAGCTGTCAGTGAAAACTAGAAACCTGCAACAAGACGAAGGCCTGCTTCGCTAGTCTGTGCAGAGTGTATGGCATGCTTTTTGCACCTCTGCCTCTGGAATCTAAATGAACATTTCAGATAAGCAGTGAGAAGACACTCAAAAATTGATTTTGATTGCAGCCTAAGTGTCGTTTTAAGGTGTGACTGAGTCACAGCCCTTCCAGCCAACTGGAAGAACTACAATCCTATCCTTCCTTGCAGTATCAGTCTTCTGGGAACTTGTCCTGTTGTGTCTGCACTACAAGATCTGCTGCGTTTCAGCTGCACCAGTGCAGAGAGCAGGAAGTTTTGATAGTGTCATGATTGTAAGGAGAGATAAATCAAAAGCCTGGTGGCTAGATGAAGAATGTGGCTCACAGCTGGGAATCTTAGGAGTCTCTGGAGAGTTTTGACAGCATCACAACCACAGAGAGTGTTACTGGCATTCATGTGTCGCTGCTGGGACTCATGTTGCTTAGCTTCAGACATCAGGAGCTGTAGGGATGGTGCTGACCATGGGCTGTGGCCGTATGTTCTGCTGACAGAGGTGTGAGGCTATGGAGTGGCTACTGAAAGGACTTGGCCTGGAGGAAGGCTGTTGTTGCAGTCATTTTCAGTATGCTATTGGTAAAGCTTTAAGGAAAGTGTTATTGTAAGTATGGAGTGCATTCGAGGCCAGGATTTTGACTAATTTAATACACTAATGTCTGTGTGCTTAGTGCTATTTTCTGGTTGTTCTCCTGGCATCCTAGGGTGTTTATTAACAACACGGTGACTGTATGACTTGTAATACCTACAGAACTGTAGTCAGTAAGTGTGCTGTGGACAGTGTGATGAGCCTATGGGATGGATTACTCACAGATATATTGAGTGTTGTGGGTGTATATATAAGCACGATCACTGTGCTATTGGATTGGGGCTGGCTGGTGCCTCACTGCCCTGGAGCTCAGATAAAATAATCACCAGTCAGGCTGCAAAAGGTCATGACAGTGTCCTGACAGTCTGGTGTTACAAACCCGTAAGTCTAAATGAAGTCCTTTCATGTTTTGTTTTGGGGTTTTTTCTATGTTGATGCTCTTAGTGACAAATTCAGATCTGTGTTCATTACACAGTTCCTGTCCTTACCAGAGAACTACAGTAAACGCTGAACGATGCAGCTGTCTTTCTAAGCCAATATATCCCTGTACCTGGCTGGATTCTTTCTAGAGGTTGGTCACTCCTGGTCTGCTAACTGAAGAGTACTTTTCACCAGGTTAGTGTTTCAAATAAGAGGAAACACCCATGTGTCTGCTATGGTGGTGCGGGGAGGGAGAAACAGCCCTCTCCTGCTTTCGCCATGACTTTCTAAAGCTGGCTTCCAACTATCTCCTGAAATCACCCACTACAGCACAGCTTTGTTTACCCAGTATAGAATACATCACTGTATTTCTCTTCTCCCACAGATAACTCAGTTTTCTGAGTGGGCTAGAGTCACACAGTTACGAGTTATCTCACACATACATCTTGGCTTGGAAAGCCTTCAATAACTGTCAGAAATTTGAGCATGTTTGATCATCCCAATCCCAGCTAAGACATTCAAAAAGTCAGAGTCTTGAGCTGCTCACTCAGGCTGCTGTGGCCTAATTTTATTTCAAAATCAGTAAGACAAAACATCTTTTTTCTATACTTTTTTTTTTTTCTAATGTCAAGAGGGTTACTTTGCTGCACTCATTTCAGTGTGGAGCTTGGACAGTCCTGAGGCTGGAGTTCACAAACTTTCCTTTTCATACATTAAGTTGAGTTTTAACAACCAACTAATTCTTGAAGCACTATCATCAAAAATAGCAGTGAGTACACACAGCACCATGGGATGAAATGGACTGTGAGCTGCTCCTCAAGTTTGCCCCACTTTATAGTACATCCTTACAGAGCAGTTTTACTAAGATCTCATAAACTTCCCATTACCAGAGAGGTTGTGTCCCCAGAGACACAACACGTCAGATGATTAACTGTTCCTCCCTCCCAACACTAGTGAAGGACCAACTATCCAGCCTACTCCTTGGGCAATGGCACGACAGAATGGAAACAGCCCAGCAAGGAGGAACCAATATCCATGAGCCATCATCATCTCATACTGTGTCACATTTGTAAACTTTATTCTCCAGTCACATAATCTAGAAAAAAGCTTTTTAAAAAAAGGAGTTTGGATGTTAGCTCTACTAGACAGCTCTGGGAGTAGGGACTGTCAGTTTGCATCTGTTGAGACTTAAATCAGTCCATGGCTGCTACCTTCCATCTACCCTCCAGTGTTTTATTTCTTGGTAAGTGCCAGGGTACAGCAGAGGAAATGAATGTACTGATAAGCTGGAGAGATGTCTTCTCCTGTGATTCTCGGCAAGTAAATGGCTGAGCAGGAAAGAGAAGTGAGCTTTCTTGTGCCCAGTTGTGCCTTTTAACTGCCATTTCTCTACTCTACTTCAATAAACATACAACCCAGCCACCAGGAAAGGTTTGTGGGTGGTCACTTACTTAAGGGATGCCAGAAAAGAGGAAGTGTATGCTACAGCCTGATAAAAACTGTGACCTTTGTGCTTTCCCCCTCATTCAGACCACTGCTCTGGGCATTATTTTGGGGGCAATTACAATTAGATGTCAGAACCTCCTTAGCAACTACCAGCCACTGTCTTTTGTGCGCTCCATGGAGCAGCTCCCAGAAGGGAAGCACTGACCAGTCTCTGGCTGCAGTGCCCATGAGGGTAGCACTGCTTATCAGAGGTTCAGCTGTGTTTCGAGTACAGACCCTGCATCAGCCAGCAGGTAAACAAGCAAATCCTTGCTCTTGCTGGAAACAGGTTGCTTTTCAACAAAGAACTGTTAAAATTCTGCCTCTCTCTGCAGGGCAAATCTGCTTTAAGATACAGCACAGAACAGCTTGCCTGTGTGTTTATCACACTGAGCCAAACACAAAGCAACACAAGCTGGAAGGAAGTTGTCTCATACTTACCAGCAGCATTGATATTTTCCTCACAGGAGTACCAGATCCCAGTGTGGAAATACCTGAAAAGGAAGCGGTCATCTCCCGTCTCCCAGCTGTAATGAACCACATTCTTGTTTGTCTCATTTGCAGTCTCATTCCCACTGTAGTTGAGGCAGTTTGTCTTCTTCTCTTTCCCACAGCTCGGCTTGGGGACCCTCTGTGTGCCCTCACACCAGTGGGTCGTAATAAAAGCTGTTGTAGAGAAGAGGAGAGCCATCAGATTCAGACTCACTGCTAGCAGGGCTCTGCATCTTCGATTTGTCTTCATGGTAAATCCGCCCTCCCTCCCCCTCCTGCTGAGAGAAGAAGTCAAAGGGTTTTGTTTTATTTGGGAGGGGGGGGAGGCAGTTCAAAGCCTCTCAAGATTCAGAATCCAGTTTTCCAGGCATCAAAACTCTCAGCTTCTTCCAATCTGTTGTTGTAGCAGTGAAGGAAATGCTGCAGCCAGATTCCCATTCTTCTCTTCACTTGAAATCCTGCCTTTGTACGTTAAAGGAGCAGCTGCAGGCGCGGGAGTGCGGCCGTCCTCTTGTAGTCAGTGTGCTTCAGTGCGCTGGCAGGATCAGAGAGGGTCTGTCTCACAAAGAGCACCAAGAGCAAGTGAACATCTGCTCGGGTACCACACATGATCCCAAGGGGCTCTGCAGCCTCCTCCGCTGGGAGACACCTGCAGGCTGCGGGACTCGCTGTCCTCTGCTCCCCTAGGATGAAGCAGGAGAAACTCGGCGGGAGGCAGGCAGCAGGGACAGCTGCTGCCGGCTG
>NW_010322775.1:127954-134237 GCF_000700745.2 Antrostomus carolinensis
GGGGGAGGCGTCACATCTTAGTCCCCAAAAGAATCATTATTTGGAGCTGTGAAATACATGTTTGTTTGGTTTTTTGTTATATATGGCAGAGGGTAGAGGAGGAGGAGGAAGGATGGAGTAGTACTTCAGCTTTTCTGCTCCGAGCTCATGAGTAGTAGTATATCAGGGGATTGATTCTGCTATCAGCATACCGGTGTAAGTCTGTCTTCAGGGGCTTGCTCTGGCAGTCAGCAAAACCCCAGAGGAATTTAGATTTGAAAGTGTGCGATGAGTAAAACCCACGTCTCTCACAATACCAAGTGGAGCCCCTTTCTCAGGCTCTCATTTTCAGACAGAGCCCATGCAGATGTTCTGTTTGAAGTGGGACATTTTGTAGGTCCTGGTTTGTGCAGATGGAGAGAACTAATTAGAACAAACCTTGGCCTTTACTCGGAAGATGGCAATGCTGTGAGAGCAGGGAGCACTGCACTGTATCCCATTTCCAAAGAGAAGTGTATTGTCCTGTCTTGTTGGTTGGCTGACTCGTAGAGTTTATGTCCTTTTTCCACATTGCTTAGAGCTATCTGGTGAATACTAAGCGCTGTGGGAAGACCAGGGCACCTGATGTTGATGGTGGTAGAATCTGTAAGACCTTGTATCCAATCACTGAGGTTGGCCACATTTGTCACATAACAGTTCTGTGTCCTGAGTAGGTGAATGCAATTTTCTGTGGTGAAGAGGTTGCACATACCTCCTGGGCTTTGGACTGAGTGGTATTTCCTTCCAGCCTTGGTTGGACCTCCTGCAAGGGCTGTGGGGATGCTTGTGGCCCATCAGAGCAGACCAGCAGTTGGATTTCAGCAAGCTAGTCGTATCTGTATTGTGCCTCTTGTTGATGCCTGCCCTGAAAGTCTGGTTCCAAATGTTCATGAAAGTTTTCACGATTTATACAGACTCACTTGGCTATAGCCATTTTGTTTTATAAACAAACTAGAAAATGCTGCTTTGTGAGAACAGTTGTGATGGCAACTTTGCAAACTTAGTGATATAGCTTTGTACTGCAGACAATTCCCTACTGAAGCTGCCTTCATTTTGCCCTCTCCTGCCTGTACATGATGACCACTGCCTCCTCAGTGCCAGATTTTCCCGCTGGCCTGTGCTAATGTAGTGCCCCTGTGAAGAGTCTTCCTTGTCTTGTTGGAATTGCACCATACCTCTCCATGTTCCAGTCTCTTCAGCATTTCATCTTGCAGCCAAATAATCACCATTATTTGGTTGGTTTTAATTGCTTGCAAGAAATACAGATGATAGCTGTTTAGAGGACCACAGGATTATTACTTCAATTATTTTCATGTTGCAGGACATTCCACCTAGAAATGCATCGGTGTGTTCCTGTGTTTCTCGGGCTTATCCACCTGCTTAGAGGAATAAACAATGCAATTTAAACTTTGACAGCATTCCTTCACAAGAAAGCTAGTGCTCTTCTTCAGGATTATCTTCTTCAGTGGCTGTTTGTATCTGAATCATCACACTTTTCCAAGTGTCAATACAGGTCTTTACAGGTCTTTTCTTACAAATCTTTTCTATCTTCTGCTCTGTGGCTTGTTTTCTGGTCCCAGGACCAAATTCTGCACACTCTGTTTCTCTCAGTGCTCATCTCCCTGAGGAATGAGCATCCAAGAGTTTGGTTATCTGTGATAATTTTGTCCTAAATACTTTTTGAGATTTGAGATTTTTGAGATTTTGTTTTTACTCCTAATCCTAACAGATATGTCTAATTCTGTTCCTCCTTCTTTATTCTTGTTTTTGCAACCTCAGAGGGCTGTTGAAAACAGAGATGATGGCAGTATTTGGAAAAAACCCCAAAATAAAGCAGAAATTTGATTTCTTTTTTGATATAGAGCTTTGAGAATCTTAAGCATTTAAAAATATTTAGCACAAAGTAAAGTACGCTCAAAGTCAGGGAATTTTTTTAACACAAACTGTTTTCTTTTTCCTATCAAAAGTCAGGTTTTTCCACAATTATTAGACTCCTCTGGCTGTATATGTTGGGATTACTTGAAAAGAAGGAAACTAGTCTGTGCTGTAATGCTCCAACAATTTCTCTTTATATAATCTCTATTTATCAGATTTGTTGTGTATAAAAATGGAAAGATCATACATATGTTGCAGAAGGCAGTTCAGATGCCTGGATTAAGTTGTATTTATGTGGTATTATCTTTAATAGTAAAGCAGAAGGGTTTGAATGCTATAGAGAAGTAGATTTCATATTGTGGCTACAAGGACCTTTGAAATCCTTTTTGCAGCAATAGCTTTTCTCTGATGTTGTGAGAAAAACTACCTTCATGAGTTATAGCTAAACTCCCTTTCCTTACTATTTCTTATAGGATCAGTGTAAATTGTTCCAACTCAGTATTCACTTGAGTACAAAAAAAAATTGACCCAGAGGATTTAAAATAACGATAGCATTTGCAAAGGAACCCTTTTAATCAGGCCGTTTTACACTGGTGGGAAACAGAAGCAACATTCACTAAAATGAGAAGCCCTACTTTTGGGTCCTCTGGTGATGATGTGGGGCATGTTGGGCTTAGTCTGTTTGTTAATTTGATACCAGCAGTGTCGATTGCATGGATTATATACTGTTTTAAAATCAACATTTTGAAAATCCTATAGCTTTTCTTTAAGTTCTCATTACTTACAGGTCTGTCCTCCTGGGCATCCTCAAGTGTTTGTATTTTCTTTTTCAGCTGTCACTGGACTGAGCTTCCCAGCTCCAGTTTCCACCTTGGGTTCGATCCCTGCTTTTCTGTCTTGGAGTTACAAGCATTATTTCCTCACAATCACGATGCATGCTGTTGGATTGGATTAAGATTAAAGTTGAATATTAATAATTTTTGTTAAGGATAACTTTGCTTAGATATGTTTAAGTATTACAAGACATCAGAGGCACACTTAAGAAGAATTCTAGAAGCAGAATTCATGTTCTTCATTGCTACAACTAAAGAAGCATTCTTGCACATCAAAGCTTTAATGGCAGCTTGTGAGCCTCTCAATATTTGCAGACTCCTTGGCCTTGCAAAATAGTAGCCCAAAACCAAAGGCAGCTGCAATAAACATAGCAATGCTGAGAAACACCAAAGGACCCATTACACAAACGTGCTCTTTCATAACGCAGACATCTGATTTCCATATTCATATAAAGTTCCATATGTTTATATCCCACTGTGCTTTTGGAGGTGCCTAATCCACTAACTACAGATGAATTCATTTATATCACTTCCATTTTTTAAAACATTGCTAGAGTTGCACTGATGCTACAATAGTTGATCAAAATATTTTTAAACAATACAGATCTCGGAAACATTGCATCCTAGCCCTTGTGACAAACCAACCAAATTTGAGATGGATTTAATGAAACTTTGACTTCTTACTCAGAATAGACTAAAGCTCTGAAACAGCATTTTAACTTCTCTCAGGTATGCCCTTCCTGGGTTTTGAGGGGGGTTTGGACATTTTTCCCTTCTATTATCAGTATATTTTTAGGGACAGAAGCTAGAATGTTTAAATGACTGTAGTTTTCAGTTGCTGCCTGGCAAAGGAGTAAACTGGGTACATTTGGTGTCATTTATGTGAAGAATAATGTTGCTAATTTGTATCTTCATGTATTTTATTCCCATAATTAGGATTCATCCATATGCCCAGGCACTATAAGTGGCATGATTTGGCAAAGAGATTTTAGTTCAAAAAGGGGTGGCCAGGCAGATTTGTTTGAGCAAGGACTGTATCCTGGGGTTCATGTTTCTGTATATTGTCTGCAGAAATTGTACCCTGTACAAAATGCATTTGGGAAAGCAGACTTTACCAGAGCAGAGCAGGAGAGGCTACTCATGTACAGGGATGGCTTTTTGATGGTGCCAGGATGAGTTGTGGAGAATGAGCATACATTCTGTCACTGAAGGCATATTCCAAGGCAATGGATCCGAGATCCCCTAGGCTGTGCTCATGTTCCCGAGTAGTGTTGCTGGCTCGGAGACAAATGCAAGCAGGGTAGTGATCCTGAAGGTGAATGTGAAGTTTGGCAATCACAGGAAGGCAGGACAGTCAGATTGGCTCTAGAAGCTGAAGCTGGATTTTGGAAAATACTGCATTCAGTCTACATTGAGACAGAAGCTACAGAAGATAGCAAATTTATACATACAGCAAGCAAGTTTTAAACGTTTTGGTGCTAAATCTCAATTTGAGCAGAAGTCTTTCCCCTGGGAAAACAGTAGAAGACAAAACAACAGAAGTAAAAATCAAGAGATAGATAGTAAAAGCTAAACAGAGAGGAAAAGATATCTCTTCATGGCAAAGCTAGGTAATTGCATAACTGTTCCAAGTGGAAAGAAAAGGTCAACAGGCAGATGACAAGCTGGTGCACAGAAAGCTTGTGCCTAGCAGGGGACAGTATTTCACAGTGCATTGGAAGAAAAATGAATGATTATGCAGAAGTAACTAAAAAAATGCCAACCTGTATGCACAATATGAGAAGCTGAGAAGGCCTGGGCAAGACTGGCCCATGATGACACACAGTGTCATGGTGAGAGACATCCTCTAAACTGCAGGACATTTGAGGTAGCACCAAACTCAGCAGAGTGATGGGAACAATGTCAAAATTAACAATGAAGTTGTACCAGATGGCAGAAAAGAGAGTCAAGGCCAGGACTTGGCAAAGAGAGGGAAAATGTTAGCCATCACCCTGTCTGGATAGCAGCAGGAGGGATGAGATATATGAGCAACCTGGAGGACGAGCAAGACACTACTTAACAGAACGAAAGCACAGCAGTGAACAGGTAGGGATTATATGTGTGTATATATGTTATAAATATACAATATGTTATAAAGTATGGAGCTGCAACTGGTTTGTATCAAAGACCACTTTTACAGGACTATGTGAACTCTCTGGCCTCAGCAGGGAGGCAAAATGAAAGAGCAATTGTTCAAAGGAAAAATGTAATAAAACTTCCGGGAACTTAAATGGGAATGAAGTTGCAGGAGGGAAAAACTTCAGCAGTAGCTCAGCCTGCTCAGCTTGGGAGTCTGGGGTTATTTCCAGGCTCACAGCTGATCATGAATATTTGTTTTTTTCCAGCCCCTTCTTTGACTGAGTTTTGGATGGGGAAAAGTCCTGTCTCTTCTCAGCTTCCTGCAAGGTGTCAGGTAAGGAAGAGTGCACCTCCCCACTTGGCCTCTAAGGTTGTGTGCATCTGTGAAGAGATCCCCATTTTTTCCACCATATGCTCTACTGGTAGTCTCCAAACCACTGAGGTTTCACAGAAATCTATTATTCTGCATATGCTAACGTAATACCCAGAACACAAAATGGACTGCATAATTTGATATAGATATGGAGCACTCATTTAAAATAGTTCTGCCAAATGTGAATTGTAGAATACTTGTAGTTGGAAGGGCTATCTGGAGGTCTTTTGATCCAACCCCCCACTCCAAGCTAATTTCAAACCTAGATCAAAACTGGGGGCCTTGACAAGTTCAGTCTTGTACCCACTATAATGCAAGAGTGCTTCTGTCCAGACTTAAGGAGATGTTTTTCACCATGAGGGTAGCCAAGAAGGTGAACAGGTTGCTGAGAGAGGTTGTGCAGTTTCTGGTTTTGGAGATTTCCAAGCCCAGAGTGGATAAAGCTCTGAGCAGCTTTGTCTAACACGAGAGCTGACCCTGCTTGGAGCTGGAAGTTGAACTAGAGACCTCCTGAGGTCTCTTCCAGCCTGGACTATCCTGGGATCATATGAGGAGCTATGCCCCACAGCTAGTATTCAAATCTCCCACCCACATGCAGGAACTCCAGGCTGAATATTGGAGTAATTTATCCATTTTGTTCCTAATGAACAAACATTCCAAGCACATCTGCTTGTGAAAGGTAATCCTATGTTTTCAGCAATCAAGATTCAGCATGGGAACCTTCATAAACTCCTTCACAGTAAACAAAGTTGTTACAAATTTAGTTTGTTTTCCTGCCATTACTCTAACTTCTCTGAGAGCTCCTTTGATATGTGATCATCTGTTGGCCCTGTAGACTCCCTGGCAAGCATCCCATTTCTAGGATCTATTATTAGTTTAGATGTTTGTAGGAAGTTGTTTCTCATATTCTTTCTGTCCTGATTTATTGTGTGTTTATGTTTAATCAGGCAGAAATTGAGATCCCTCCTTTTTTTCTCATTTGGACATGACTTCAGGTTTTTGAAGGGTGCCTTAATTGCTTGTACTATCATCCCTCACCTTGTTATTTCATCATGCCAACACTTCT